>NC_142934.1:49299183-49349183 GCF_046866305.1 Octopus bimaculoides
TGATTATTATGATGCCGACATTTAAAATAACGACCATGATGATCACGATGATCATAATCATCATCATCATCATCATTATCAACAACCACCACAGCAATAATAATAATATCGTCATCATCATTATCAACAACAACAACCACAACAATAATATTATTATTAGCATCATCATCATAATCATCATCCTCATCGTAGTCATCATCACTTTCATGATTATTATCATCACCGTCATCATCCTAAATGACGGAATCTTTAAAGTTTGCTTTCCATTACACATTGTAACCTTAATGGGAAGCCGATGAGGATGGTGATGAGAAAGTGCTAGAAGAAGAGTAGAAGGGGGAAGGAGTTGAAGGCATTATTATCTACTCAGTCGTTTACCATATTTGTTATAGCCATCAGAAAGTGTTTACTAAGAACACTATCCATGTACCAATCATTAACAATATTCACCATAATCATCATTATGTCCAGCATTATTATTGGTAATACATAAGAACCAAAATCATCATCGTCGTCGTCACCATCACCAGAAACAGCAGCAATCATGCGTCCACTGTCATTACCAATTCCATTCAACTATTATTGTCAATTCTCTTTATTTAGCAATTTATCTGTTTTACCAAAAACAATATGCCGTTAGCTGTAGTCTAGTATATTGAATGGGGAATGGTAAATAATAATTTCCCCCCAAAGGCTGAAGGCAAGTTTGGAAAGTAAAGAATATTGCTTTAAATAAACGAAGCAAGCTTTGTACATTACTTGGTATTATGCGTTGTAAATTCCAGTTGAATTTTTCTATTAACCTAGATCAGTGTCTACGTAGATAATGATCCGAGATTAACTTACCTATGTACACATTGAAGGTCCCTTTCTGCTTCCCCTTTTCTCTTACCTTTGTAATTTCAAATTAATTTTGAGTTTATTTGTTGTTGTTACCTCTTGATTTCAAACAGTATATCTATAACTACATTATTCAGTTTTAAGACAGCATGGTTTGATTTAATGTTGATTTGGCAAATCTCGCTAACATGACCAGGCTTAACCGTTGGTGTGATGCCGACCGAAAGGATTGATTAAACTGAGTCAGGTTCGTAGTAGTTCCAATTACGGTCCAAGTACTTCAGAAGATTTGAATTCAACATTATCTTAATGAACAATTCTACATCGACAGCAAACCTAAAAACTCACACAGTATTAACGCAATGCTCTTGCTAGCAAAACTCCACAGCTTAACACTGTATAACACGAAGTTGTCCGTGTGTAGCAACTGATGTTTCGTATTTGGTTGTCCTTAGAAAGTATGAGAAAAGGCTGATATTCCCTTCAAACATTGCTGTTGTTATATTTATTCAAACATCAAAGAATCCCTCTCAACAAAAGGCCATGATGTTCCCCGACAACTCCTGCTCACGATCACAGACGCACTTAATGTCAGCTACTAAAGGACATGTTCAAGTAATTACAGTCAAACAACTGACTACCAATCGGTGGCATTGAGCAGAATATTTGTTGTAATGATGTTTCTGCTTCAGCAACTCAGTACTGAATCTGTCTTAAATGTAATGGAAAATAGGTCGTCTTCAAAACATTGAGGTTCAGGTCACAAAAGTAAAGTGTGAAGGGAATAGTAGTAATTTCCTTTAAATTTTAGATAGAAGCAAATAGAGAATAACACTTACTAACCAAATACATCAAAACATAAATAAAAGTTAAACTTTGTCACACATAATCTAAGCACAATTAAGCTGATATTGTTGTAGTTTTTGTTTTCCCATCGACCAACTCTATGATCAAAAGCATTCAAGCCTTAACATTCCGTATGTTTGTACATCAAAGTTCAAAATTCTCTAGCGGTTCTTTCTTCTTTTTAAGACATAAGTTTGCAATTTGGGGGAGATTTTTTGGCTAGTAGCTCCAGTTTGTTGAAGTTTCATCATTGGTTCAAGTAGAAATAAGTAATTGACTGTCGAACGTCTAACAATATACCACTTCAGTTAACATGAAATCACAGTTTCTTTACAATTTCAAGAAAATAGAAGGGCCGTATATACTTGTAGAGTGACAATGAAATATCACATATGATCACAGAAGATAATTGACTCAGCTATATGAATCAGATTGATATGAAAGCTGAGTGTCCTTATGCAGTCTTTATGTATGAAGCAAAGACTACGTCCAGTATGTATATAGAGAGATAATAAAGAGGAATGTGGGTGAATGAGAGAGAGAGAGAGATATTAATATTCCGTATACGTGCAATATGCCATATATGAAAAGAAAGAGAGAGCTCGGAGAGCAGAAACAAATGAAAGATGTGTATGTATGTACGTATATATGCACACACACACATATATATATATATGTACGTATGTACGTAGTATGCATGTATCTGTGTGTGTTTTTGTGCATGTTTGTGTGGGTGTAGATTGTGTAAATGTATATGTACAATGTTTGGGAAATCATGAGAGATACTCAGATATGACTCTACGATGCTGTCAGTACAAATGGATTATCGTGAGGTTGTAGCTAGATCAACAATATCCTACTTGGCTGATATTGAACTTAGGATGAATAAAAAAAAATGCAGTGCTTCGCGAACTGGTGAAAGAAGAAACATTTCATACATAGTATAGAGTGTAATTATATCTAAGACATGTGAGAGGAAGACCAATGCTCAGAGCAAAGTGCAAACTCTCTGTAAGTAGCAAATCCAATAGTTTTTGCATGGTTTGAGTGATTACAACTGCACCCAGCTTGGTGTTATGGCTGCATGGATAACAGAGGAAGGAAGCGTGTTGCATTGTGGATCATAGGAAATAAGTTATTCGCTGAACTAAGTGATACTATAAGAAGGAGTGCAAGGTTGCGAGCTAGCAGAAACGTTAAGCATGCTGGCCGAAATGCTTAGCGACATTTCGTCTGTTTTTACGTTCTGAGTTCAAATTCCACCGAGGTTGACCTTCTCTTTCGTTCTTTCGGAGTCGATGGAATGAATACCGTTGAGTAATGGGCTCGATAACTTATTCCCTCCCCTGAACTTTCCGGCCTTGTACCAAAATTTGAAATCAATATTAGAAGGAGCACAAGAGCAGCTAGCTGGAGCTGGTATTTCGTCCGTCTTTACGTTCGAAGTTCAAATTTCACCAGCATTGACTTCGCCTTTCATCCTTTCGGAAATCGATAGAATAAGTACTTTTGAGCGCCGGGAACAATGTAATTGCCTTACTCCTTCCTCAAAATTGCTGTATTTGTGCCAAAATGTGAAGCCAATATTAGAAGGAACAAAGAATATTTTAATCACCGGGTGAAAGTTGATAGAGAAAGTGCCACACATTGCAAACCGTGTGTAAAATAATATATATTGCAACCACCTGTATGAAACACTATTGGTCTAAACGATCTCCTAGTCAGGACAGTGATATGTATTAAATATATATGTTATACGCTAGTACAGAACAGCTATTCGTCTCTCACAAGCGAACATAGCCGAGCAAAACGTATCATGTTTCCTCTAACTGTTTTAAGTACTTATATTATGGAGAGCACTTTTTCGGATCCCTCACACTTTAGACAGCGTAACATCTAGAAATGATCAACTGGACGAGAGAGGGCTGTGCCATGACCTGGCTGGTACTCATTACAGCCGTTGCATATTGATGAAATGTGAAATGAACTGCTTACTCAAGGACACAAGTGATAGTCTAGCAAGCGAACTCATGATCATAATCTAAGCACACTGACTACAGTCCTACGTACTTTCCCATATACTGATAATTATACTTATTCATGTATGGTTTGAAGATTTGAGTAAAGATGATCACACCACATCTATGAAACGACCAATGCGGTATTGGTTGCTTCATGGACTCCGGAACAGGGGGTGCAGTGGGTGCAACTGCACCTTCTAAAGCTTTTAGAGAGTGCGAAGTCAAAATTTGCACCCCTACTTATATTTTTCAGGTTTAGAAAACTGCATAAAAAGTGAGCAGTAAAAAGAAGCTTGAAGTTGGGTCTCTTTTCAAAGAACAAAGAACAAAAATAAATATAAAAACAAACAAAAATAATTCCTTGCTTGTAAAAATTTTGAAACTGGCTTTGCACACCCTAAGCAAATTTCACTCCCGAACCAGTGCCAGTATCTAATACACCTATTAGCCTACGATTTGCGTAAATAATAATGGTATCAACTTTTGGCACAAGGCCAGCAGTTTCGGAGGAGGAGATGAGTCGATGAATATACTGACTCTAGTACTCAACTGGTACTTATTTTGTAAATAGTAATAATAACAACAATAATGATAATAATAATAATAATTTTTCCACAAGGACAACAATTTGGGGGGAACGGAGATATTCAATTTACAACTGGTACTTATTTTATCGACCGCGAACGGATTAAAGGCAAAAAGTCGACCTCGGTGAAATTTGAACTCAGAACGTAGCGACGGACAAAATACCGCTAAGCATGTCGTCCAGCATTCTAACGATTCTACCAGCTCGCCGCCTTAATAATAATAATAATAATAATAATAAGAAGAAGAAGAAGAAGAAGAAGAAGAAGAAGAAGAAGAAGAAGAAGAAGAAGAATCCCTTCTAATACAGACATTAGGCCTGAAATTAAATTTTGGCGGAGAGGGCTAGCCAGTTACAATTACATCGACCCTAGTGCTCAACTGGTGCTTATTTTACCAACCCCGAAAGCATAAAAGACAAATCGACCTCAGCAGTATTTGAATTCAGAGTGTAATGAGTCGGAAGAAATACTAAGTACCTTGTCCGACGTACTAACGATTTAGCTAGTTCTCTGCCTTAGCAACAACAAGAAGAAAAATAATAAATCTATTGTAAATTCACAAATCCGAAATAAAAAGTTATGCAACCGAAATAATGTATTAAATATTAAAATTTAAAAATATAAATATATTTTATTTCATTCACAGCAATTTTGCTGTGAATGAAATATATCCTGAAAATGACAAATACAGTCATTATCTGAACATTTCAATTAGTAACGGAGAAATAAAAGTAAACGGTATGTTGAGTAATTCCGTTTTCACTTGGCAGAAAAAACAAAATATGAATATCATAGAGTTACTGTTTGACGGTTGATTGACCATTTGATTAAATATATATTTAATAATAAAAAAAAAAGCTGCAGAAAAGACTGAAATTTCTTTCTTTCTTACTCTCTCTCTCTCTCTCTCTATCTCTCTCTCTCTCTCTCTCCCCTCTCTCTCTCGCTCTCTCTTCTTTTCTCTAGCACTCAACCTAACCCGCTCTCTCATGAGGCTTAACTTCTTTGACAATCCACATCTTTGCGTATTATGAAGATTATTTTCCTTCCCATTAGCAGAAAGTAGTACATTAGTCAATATTCTCCAATCCATAATAGAAGATTGTCACCATTCTTTACAATATTGTTATAAAGCAATTGTTTCTCAACATACATTTTCTCAATCTTTCTCGTTCTCTTTCTTTACTGCTCTCCCTCCCTGCTTTTCTCTCTCTCTCTCTCTCTCTCTCTCTCTCTCTCTCTCTCTCTCTTTCATTTACAAAAAGGAATTGACTGTCTGACGTATGAATGCTATTTTCGTATTGTTTATTGTTTACAATCTCAGTCTTCTTTGAACTGGCTTTATTAGTTGTGTTAGTCTGTGCACAGGCGCCATTGCTGGCGGTGCTAGTGAGGGTGTTATCCTTTGTGTTTGTACAATGAATCGTTGGTGAATGGTCGGCAACTCTAGAGATTCCGTAACATTTTGAGTGAAAGAATTCTCTTGTTTTATAAAATCTTTCGAGAGATGAGAAACACAGGTTAGCAAACAGATTGAGCTCGAAAGAGTTGATAAAATGAAGATTTCTATAATAATAATTTACCTGGATGCTATAGATTTTCATTTTTGGCTGCATGCTTAAGAAGTTAACTTCAAAACCATACAGTTTCGGGTTTGGTTTCCGTGCTTGGCACCTTCACCAAGTGTCTTCTACTATAATCTCAAGCAAATGAACACCTTGCTAGTGAGTTTTATAGACGGAAGCTCTACGGAAGTTTGATGTTTATATATAGGTGTGTCTGTGTGTGTGTAGGTGTATGGGTCTTTGTGGTGATCTCTCACCGCTTGACAACTAATGCTAGATTGTTTACGTCCACGTAACTTAAAGGCTTGGCATTAGACGAGTAATAAAATAATCACGAGACTTGAAATAAGACTAAGTTCGATTAGATCGACTAAACCCTCCGAGGCTGTTCCTCGGTATGACCATAGTTAAATCAATGAAACAAGTAAAAGAATGAAAGTAAAGGAAACAGACAATCGATTCTGTTAATGTCATCGCTGCTTTATCAGTTCAACCATCCAGGAGCGGAAATAAAAGTAAAAGAGAATCAGTGAAGAAATTTCACTGAGAATCATAAAAGACCAGAGTTGATACTGTAAAAACTTGTGTTTCAACCGCTGCGAATTGCACCAAGACACCAATATTTTGTGTCTTACTTATCTCGAAAAGCAAAATAGCATACCATAATCATTGCAAAAGAGTAGATTCATTCCTAATCAACTTATATAATAGACATGATAAAACTTGCAGCCTGATATCGGTAATTTTGAAATATTTTATTGGTTCAAGAAAATATTCAGCTTCGTCTATAAATGGTATCTTATCAGCTTCTATTATTGGTGCTACAGTACTGTACTAACAGGAGTTCAACTATAGACCTCAAAGTATTGAGCATTCAATTCACAGAATATTTTCTCCAATAAGCATTCTGTGTTGTTCATCAATATCAGAAATTTGGTTCGTAAAATACATTTTCTTCTTCTGATTCAAAGATTATTAATCTGCAATATCTTTTCCCTCCTTTCCACCACCTTTACTTCATCAATTAACAGCTATTCAGATATCTATGTAGAAAGGTATACTTACTTCTTTCTGACTTTCTGATATATGGTGTTGTAGTAAGAGAATCATATTGTATTATGAATACGTAGCCATTTGCGCACGTACTCACATACACACATATAAACATATATGCATATAAATACACACACACACACACATATATATATGGGTGCGAGAGCTTATCTTTATATATGGGAATGTATGTATTGAGGTATTCATAGAGTTGTAACACACACATGTATATAATCGTTTTATATATCTCTCAGAATGGATACATACATAGACGTACATATGCATATACACGTCACTTCACCTGTATCAGATGTCATCGCTGTTGCAGATCAAGTGCAGGCCTTGTAGGGATGATTTCTGAACAGAACAGTCAATGTCAACTAACGGCTGATAGACGACGACCACCACACACACACACACACACACACACACACACACACACACACATACACACACACACACATATTTTGTTTATAATGAACAAGAGGAAAATGTGTAATTGCGAATTATCCGGCTTAAGCCGTGTGTTGTTACTTAAACGTCATTTCAAACATACAAAACATCAAGTTGCAGTTTAAATGATCACATAAAAGGGAAACTTAAGTCATCGTCCACGGCTTCAGTTAAAGATATGCGCGCGCGCACGCACACACACACACACACACACACACACACACACACACACAAGGATATAATATAAATATAAAAATATATAGACACGTCTATGTATATAAGCACGTTTGGAAGCTAAGTGAATTGTTTTATTCTTTCTCTCCTTCTTCTTTTTCTTCTACTTCTTCTACTACTACTACTACTACCACTACTACTCGTAGGCCTCCGTCGGTCATGGCTGACCATGGATGATGTCATCTGTCCGTTGAGTTGTCTATTCAGTTTTTGCAACGTCTCCTGCGGCTGTAGAGACCGATGCGAGAGTGGCAGTCTCGTTTGCAGAGGTCACACCTATACGTTGAATCCGGTCTGTCATTTCTTTTCTGCGGGTTCGATTTTCAGCTGCCGCCACCCTCAAATTCTCTTCGCCGGTCTGCAGTTGTTTGTGAAGAGTGCCTCTCCAGCTGGTTCGGCCGGCTGCGAGATCCTCCCAGGAACTGGTGTTGATACCACCACCACCACCACCACTACTACTACTACAATAGTATGTGGTGGTGATTAGCTAGTATATGTTCAGTGGAATTTGGTAGACATAAACTGTATAGATACTCGTCGAGTGTATATTTGTGTGTCTGTCTGAGTGTGTGTGTGTCTGTGTGTGTGTTTGTGTGTTGTTTGTGTTTTTACGGTCTAAAATTGATGTGGTCTATGTTAATCTATTTTTATATCCCTTCACTTAGTGGACCGATAAATATTTCTCGATAAAATAAGTACTGGGCTCAAACAAGTTCTATATAAGTTGATATAGTTGTTTTAAGCTTTTCTTAGTCAATGACTAAACATGGCCTCAGTCCAATGACTGAAACCAGTAAATGAACAATAGAACAAATACTTTTCTTTTATCAGACTATGAATTGAAAGAAATATATTTGATTGATTCACAATAGCATATTTAACTTGTGTGTTTCAATCTAGTTTTAATTCGTGTGTCTGTACTTACACGTGTCTGTTTACATGAGCGTATGCAATTTCTTCATTTTCCTGTTAGTTTAGAAAGGAATGCAGATATTTCAATTAAATGTCATTCGTTGTTGATCAACGTTCTGAATAATCCGGTAGAATATTAAATTATTTATTATTTTTGGACTTCTATTTAGAGTAAATCTGACTATTACAGCTGACGCCTTTTTATCCACTTAGCTAGCATAGCTTGACCCTGTTCTAATAGTTTGCAACTGGCTTTTAAACGATCGCTTACTATGCAAAGTAGGGTGCTGAAACAATGCCAACATTACTCATTGTTCACTCACCTTTATTGTCGAAGCTGGACATAATTCTTCGGATGACAAAGAAGTAGAAGAGCTATAAGTGGTGAATATCAATCTTGGGTATAAGATATTAGAGAAACATGGTAAAATATTCAATAAATCCAATATGGGATTTTCTTTTCAATCGATTATATTAATAGGTTCTCAGATATGAACTTTTAAACTACATATGGCCGTACATCTATTGAATGTCTTCAGTTTAACATTAGAAACACTTCTGTCGTAATTTTGGCTTCTAAAACAAAATATATTATGTTCTAACCATAATAATTTGATAAGCTTTCAGTACTAAGAAGAATACATTCTATGCGACATTTGCAAAGGTCGCCTTCTGGTATTTTCTTTTCTAATGAATAAAAACCATTCAAAAGGTGGCCTAATAGCTGGCCTGAAAGAATGGTTTAACGACAATCCATAGAGATATGAAAGGAATTATAACAACAGATGTATCTGAAACCACAAACTAACATATATTTCTCTATTTCTTTTTAGCCAAGTGCAATTTTGCGGATTTGTTTCTATTGATTAGTCAGAGATAAAGGTGGAGAAACCACTATTCTTGTTTTTGTTTTTTTTGTAACGCCAGACAGGTGGAAAGATGTTTTTTAATTAAAACATTTTTGGGTCGGCATCTGTTGGAAACACGTGAGTGAATATGTATTGATAATGGGCTACAAAATATAGGAAGAAGGATACAAAAAAAAATGGAATAGAGGACCGACGGAATAAAGTAGAGATTTTGAGAGGAGGAAAGATAACTACATCAAATAGAGAAATAATATAATTGCAAGAATAATTGACACACACATGCGCGCACGCACACACATACATATGTATGCATATATGCATGTGCTTGTGAGTATATGCGTATATAAGGCTTTTCTTTACTTCCTCCAACGAAAAGGCGAACAATATTTTAGAAATATCCGCATCACTAATTATCACCATTATCTAAATTCATGTCCTTTTCCGCTTGAATTATTTCGGCAAATCGTTCCCATCAAAGTCCCAGCATCCTTTTTCTAATATGCAACTTATAACTCGTTAAAATTGTTCGTGACATTTACCATTTCCGAACATTTGCCAAGGTACTGAGCGGGCTCGAAATGATTAGGTTTTTCTGCTGAGCTTTAGTAAAATTTTATTATGTGCCCGTAGCTGTTACCTTGTTCGCTAACGAAGATCAGGTTATCTCCCTAAACAAGAACTTTAAGTTCTCTGCGAAATTCTTAAATTCTTGCGCAGGTTTTGCCTATTTGTATGTCTGTGTGTATTTGTGTGTCTGTGCGTATGTCTGTATATTCATAGATACACAGATAAATATACATTTATGTATATGTGTATGCTTATATACATACATACACGCATGCATACATGCAATCATATATACATACATACATGTTGAAATCAGGTGCACAGCAGGTGTTAACATAAGGACAAAGATCAGCGAAGAAGAAAATACCTACGCTGAACTATTGAGAAATCTACAAGTCAATCTACAATGATACACCTCCAGGTTTATACCTGTAATTATTTGAGCGCTGAAATATATAGCACTCTGTCTCAGTACCAATCTTGAGAAATTAAGCTTCTCAAAACCAGAATGATGAAAGTTGATTCGAAGACTGCAGAGCTAAGCCATTACTAGAACTGTATAAATTTGTAAAACTTTCCAGAAATTTATTATTTAAATAAATATACGCTTGTCTAGACATGCAACTAGATACAGGAGAAGACGTAAATAAAACAAAACATACAAATCTGCAAATGCAGTGATTACAAATACTGCACATATACACACATACACGCGAAAATACTTTGTTGATTTTTCTGAAATTTCAACGAAGTTGTTTTGTATCTAGATTAGAAACCGGCTCTTTCTCTATTGGCAAGAGATCTCGAAATAAAACTGAATAATAGCATACATACATACGTACGTACGTACGTACGTACATACTCACACAAGGCTGTTATATAATCGATAGGGGCAGGTATATGCATTACTAGCTGCGTAAGTGAAAGGCTATTTTCTGCGATGCTATATAGACCTTATAAGTATTATCAAAGAGAGAAGCTGACAGGCTTAATGTATGGGAACATGACACTGATAGATAGAATCTCATTATTCAGGAAACAATTGCAATTGAACTTTAATTGTGTTTTCTATTTTAAGCTTTCGATTCGGACATGTAATTTCTTAAATAAATATCCAACCGTGACAGAAAGCGGAACCATACTTGTCTGTTTTGTAACATATAATGGATTAAGACCGGAAGCTTCGATAAAGTGTTAAGGTGCAAAAAAAGATACTGGTAGCCAAACTCAACAGAGCTCAATATTTTGTTCGATTTCCTCTTATCCATATTATAAATGATGAATTTCTACTGCTGCTGCTGCTGCTGCTGCTGCTGCTGCCACTACTACTACTACCACCACCTCCACCACTACTACTACTTTTTATATGGCCTGTGAGAAACCCTAATTTACAATAGATTTTTGTTTTATTTTGAGTTTAGTCGGGGTTTTTTTGGCATAAATATACTGGCACTAAATACTCGGTATGATTATATATTTTTGTCTTTTTTATTCTGTTTCTTTTATCCATTTTTATTTTTTTCTGTTTTCCTAAGTATCTGAAAGCAATACATCTAAACGTTCACTTGTCTGTCAACACGCAAGCAGAAAAAAAAAAAGCAGTATGCAATTCATAAAAGCTTACAATTCAAACAGTAGTTTTTTTGTTCCCATAGCTGGCTTCTTTTGTAATTCTCTGCACAACAAATATTATTTTAGAATTATACATGATTTAGAATTAAGTTGTGATATTTCCTTTTTGGCATTTAACATTTGTAAATATCTCCCTTTCAGTGCCGGCAACAGATGACATTTTCTTTTTGTTTTCATTCTTTATTTGTTTATTTGTAGAAATATTGCAAACACATAGCCATTTCCAATTTCTAATATCATTATCTACCACATCTAAACTCAAAATATCAAATCTCGCATACCTGTAATTTTCTGTGAATAGAAACACAAGTGACCTAAAATACAATTATTTGTACTGGAATCGGATTACAGCTTACAGTGTGACAATATTTAAAGATGGCGGAAACGGCTGAGAGGATAAGGAAACAGTTCAGACGCTTTACGCTATTTCATTCAGTACCTTAACATCCATTGCTTTATTGTTCTATACCAGCTTTCATCCTTGCCGCAGCTGATTAAATTAGTTGCAGTAAGATCTTAGAGTTGATTCAATAGGTTTATAACTTATACCCTTGTAAAAACAAAAAATCAAAAAATAGTCCGATTACCTGAGGTAAATAAATCACTACTTTGTCCTCGTGCAGTATTATTAACTTACTGGAAAAGTATACTGCGGTAGTTGCAGTAGAAGATTGGTCAAAATGACTTGTGGTATTTGATGACACTTCTTATAGTAGAGAGTTCAAATCTTTCGGAGGTCATTTTTTTTTTCTTGCCTTTCATCTTCCCGCATTTGATAAAATAAATACGAACAGTTAAATACTGGGATTGGTAAAATCAAGTGTTCTATACCAGAAAATATGTGGCCAGTATTAAGAATCAATATTATTTTACTGGAGTGTGATGTTGCGTTAGAAGCCGGAGAAAACAAGTTACAATGACTTCAGATAATTGAGTTACATCTAATATCATATATCGCTGAAGTTGACTTGGCATTTCACCTCCCAGCCTTCGGTAAAAATAAGTATAAGTCTTGTACAGTAATCTGTTTAATATACTTTGTTTATCACCCACCTCAGAGCATTATGTTTACCACCCACCTTATAGCATTATGTCAATGCGAGAAATTATTGTTAATATTAATTTGCAAAATTAATATTCATATACATGAATGAGGTTGATGAGTAGAATTAATATCCAAGGGATCCAAATTTTCTATCATGTTTGGATTCTTTGATGGTTGACTTAATTTTATCACTCGGTTTAACACCATCATTTGATCCCAGTAGACCTTTAGAAGAGTTTACTCTGTTGCAAGCATTTAAGGCCAGGTGTCTGATCCGAGTATAATTTCCACCTTTCCTCTCACCTGAACCATGTGCCCTAAAAAATGTCATAGATGCTGTCCCGCCTACTCTGACAAACTCATTAAACATAGAACAAACTGGAAATCACCATTCTTAACATAGATTAATACTGAATGTATATGGTTACAATTGACTTGAGTCAGTGTTATATATAGCTGTGTTTCATCGAGCATAGACAGATAAAACGTGAAGTTGATACTGGTAGGATTTGAAATTAGAATGTAAGAGGTTACAACTGAATGATGAAAGCGCATTTGGTCTCATGACTGGCCATTGTATTGTTCAAATGTATTTTAATATCTTATTGAAGCACACATTTGTAAATTACAGAAGAGGAGCGAAATTGTTTCCTGTTCTCATCTTCTTGTTATCTTAATCCTATTCGTATACTTATAATAATGTAATCCTAGATGCATTGTCTCAGATGCGGTGATTGCGAATGAAATATCCTTGATCTTAGATCTATTTCATCAGCAAAATGACAGAACAATCAACATCGTATATGCATATGAAATATTTATTTTCCAAGTGAGGATGGTAACCAAGTTCGACATTTTACTCGACAAACATATATCTCTTCAGCAACTAAAAAGCTAAGGAAATCTATATGGCTTTTCTGATGACCATAAGTAACATTACTTAAAAATTCTTTTTCGTTTGTGAATCGAAAGACTCGTGAGTTCGATTCAGATGCGTTATTTTTACAGTAAAAATCATATCATCTTTACCACCAGCGCCAGAATCATGAGACGACATATAGACTATCATAGAGGCTATCATCTCCACATGGTAATTAATCCATCCAAACTTCGGACCACACGCAGTATTTATAGTTACCGGAGAAAAAGATACGTTGCATAATGTTCTGTATACCAACTAAAATAAAGGAGTGGTCACTAATGGAATCTCAAGACAGGTTTGCTCAAATAGGAATGATATGGGTCTAGCGACAAAGCTACCGCCGTCACCTACAACGGCAAGTCAACGAGGGAGTAACTTAGGGATCTTCGACGTGTCATCAAATCATATACATTTGTAAGGAAAGGAAATATACTTTGGCCAGTGTACTCTTAACGTCTTTGATCATTTGTCTGCTTAACAAGGGATAGTTCATGGCTAAAAAGACAACAGCAGTAACAAGAACAACAAATATTACTCTAACATCATGGGAGAAACAATATGAGTGACGAACAGATTTAAGATGAGAGAGAGAGAGAGAGAGAGAGAGGGAGAGAGAGAGAGAGGGAGAGAGAGAGAGAGAGGGAGAGAGAGAGAGAGAGAGGGAGAGAGAGAGAGAGAGATTCGTCTAGATGATTCTATAAAATCATTTATTGCATATCGATATCTATCTGTAGCCGATATTGTAAGGATTGCTTTCTTGATTATATTACTGGATGAAAAGTGAAAATTGAATCAGTTTCCCAATAATTGATAAAATTCATTAGAAACTCATGAAGTTTATTATATTGGATTATATTGACTAAATGCTGAATAAATATACTCGAGACGGCGACTGTTCAACTAACAGAAACTGACAGTGTCCACTTCAAAAGAGAAATTCGAGAATTCACATCCTGTTGTTGACCAAGTGTAGAAAAAGTAAACTTAGCTACGATTGCATACGTGTACATGTACAAGCATTCATACAAAGAAATACACCCACATATACAAGTACACATACACACACATGCACATAATGTGAGTATATTCGCAAACACAGATCAACTAAAACATGTATACATACACATATATTCATATATATATATATATATATATATATATATATATATATATATATATATACATACATATATGTGTGTGTGTGTGTGTGTGTGTGTGTGTGTGTGTGTGTACATGTGTGTATGAATATGTATGTATATTTGTATGTGTGCATGTATATGTTCTTTCATACTGATATTTGCATAAAGATACACGCGAACATACTACTCTAGTACAAATACAAACACATAAACGAATACACACACACACACACACACACACACACACACACAGATATGCGAATATATATGTATATATACATATATACAGAGAGAGAAATAAGGTGAAAGAGACAAGGACAAGAGAGAGAGAGAGTTAGTATCATTATGCATATACAGGTATGTATATGCATGCACTCATCACAAGCGAACATTTTTTCTGGCTCAGTTCAACAAACCAACTCGGAAAATAATCCCACGGTGGATCAAACAGTTAATCTTTTTCTTAACGAAATTTGACTTCAGTAAAGCTGCCTCCCTTATTTTTTTATGAACAACTTGCAATGATCTAAGTAGTAACCTTTCTCGTTTTTCGCAATACGTTTGTATGATGCAATTTAGCTTGCCGTAGACCAAATATGGAAACACCTTTCAAGCTGAACAGGGCTAATGCTTCAAACTTCACGATTATTTGAAAAATAAAACACACATCTGAGTAATGGCCGAAGAATGCATTAACCAACCATGCACAGGTGTGTGCGTTTGAGTGTGTGTATATGTGTATGAGTGTACGCGCTTACGTATTACGACATACATATGTTGGTAGTAACATAGCCTGACAGCTTTATTTTGAGGCATATAATCGCATATTTTGAGGCAAATTTTGAGGCATATAACTTAGTGCTTCGGCAAAAGAGACCGATAGAATAAGTATTAGGTTTACAAAGAATAAGTCCTGGGGTCGGTTTGCTCGACTAAAGGTGGTGCTCCAGCATGGCTGCAGTCAAATGACTGAAACAAATAAAAGAATGAAAGAATATATGTGTGTATGTTTCTGTCTGTGTTTGCTCCTCCACCACCAAACCGATGTTGGGATGTTTACGTCCCCGTAACTTAACGGTTTGCAAAGAGACCGACAGAATGATAAGCACCAGGCTTACAAAAGGATAAGTCGTGGGGTCGATTTCTTCGTCTAAAATGCGGTGCTCCAGTATGGCCGCAGTCAAATGACTAAAACAAGTAAAAGAATAAAAGAATATACATGTGTGACTGTATACATGTATATAAATATGTATGCATGCATGTATGCATGCATGTGTGTGTGTATGTATGTATGTATGTATGTATATCGAGATTGGTATCGGAGAATCCAAGTATGAAATATTATTAATGATATAAGAAAATGTAATGTACGATAACATAATTAATTTAACACAAAATATTCATATAATAATTGATTAAATCAAGCTTGTTCCTATATTATTACATATTCAATACTATTATATAATTATTACTTCATGCACGTTTTTAAAGTTCTGTTTTTATCGAAATCCTCTCTGGATATCATAATCAGCTTATATTGATTTTTTCCGATTGGCACAAGGACGGAAATCTGTAGGGGAGGTGTATTATAAATCAAATCGATTTCATTAGATGCTTGATATTCATTTTATCACCGTTAAACTTACGTGATTTATATTGAACTCGAACGCGAGTTGAACTCATGACATCAAGTAAAAATCCTGAATTTGTACCCTTATTAAAATGGTTTCGTAGATTAGCACAAGGATACAAATTCGAAGTGGGGATTAGAGCTGATAATATTGTGTCACTATTTTTCACTGGTAAGGTATAATAAGATTGGAAGATGCCCAGGCTGCCAAGAATCATCCTCATTCTTCATCAAATACTTCTTTTGTTAAATTCATATTCAAGAGTTATCACCCTTACTATTCTTGACCTGGGCTTGTCATTAAGATTATGCCTTTTCCCTTTCTTCTATACAAGAGTAATTTTTTAAAATTAAACTCTTTTTGCTGACTGCATTCAATGTTTTAATGCACAATTTATCACTTATTTTATGGAATTGGAAAGCTGGAAAGCAAGACTGGAAGGAAATATTGTATCGCATTAATGTGTGTGTGTGTGTCTATGTCTCTGTCTGTGCGCGCGCGTGTGTACCTGTGAATGTTTATGCACGCGTGCATCTGTACAAATGTGTAATCTATATTACTGAGATTGAAGTACGTTAAGTACTGATGTGCTTTAGCTATTACTTTCAAAATCATTACGAGGCACATTTATGCTATGAGATTTGTGTCTATCACCTAATGAACTACGGTATTACCGATTACACTATAGATCAGGGGTCCTCAACTGGAGTCCATATGGCTTTTGGGGGTCCATATCTGATTTTGTTGCTAAAATTTATGTTGAATAAATTGGTTATACTTCTACAATGCCCATAATATATTAACAATTATTTAAATACAATTCCTATTAATATAGAATCGTAAAAACATAAAAGGATTCTTTAAATATTGAATCGCTAGGAAGGTCCACCCAAATAAAACATGAATCAAAGAAGCCCATAAGTACAAAAGAGGAGTTGAGAAACACTGCTATAGATTGATGTAGCCAAAAAATACTGAGAGCCAGTAAGAATGTCAACAAGGGCCATTTACTTATATTTTTTTTGCGTAGTCCAAAGTCTATCCTGATCAAAGCAGAAAGAGTTACTATCAAAAGTGTGCAAGTTCTGGCAACACAGTCATTTATTCCACCATAGAGTATTTAGTACTGAATATATTTCCTGTATTTTTAAGACGGTAAAGTTTCTTCTGATGGTAATACACCTACGAATTCTCGTCTGAGTGAGCGACCAGGTAGAGTCTCTTTTGTAGGATCAGAGAACCGATAGGCGTAGAAGCAGAATTGATAATCATTAATATGTTAGCAGAAGTGAGGTTTTAGCTTCACAGTATAGATCATTTTAGTTTGTCTCGATTTGCGTCAACGATTTCCTTTCTAGTTTAGACGTTAGATCTAGCGCAAGTTCATAACATATCCGATCGTTTGAAGAATGATGCTAAAACTCATACAAGCAATTATTAAATAAGAAATGTAACAATATATATATATAACAATGAATATATTATTGTTGCTGTATAGATACTTTATGTAAATGAACGGATTTAAGACATGTAATACTCTTTGTCCTCGAACTATATACAAAAGTCGTTAATCACTTGTGAATCACTCGTATTTAATGTCATTAAAAGGAAAACAACATATTATTTTAATCTAATTATACTTTCCAACAAAAACTGAATAAAAATAAAATTTTAAACAGAACTATATTTAAGGTATAATAACATATAATTGTGTGTGTAATATATATGTTGTGACGTGTGTACGTATACTTATATACATACGTACGCATTCATATATATATATATATAGTATATGTGTACGTACGTGTGAGTATATATATATATAAATATCCATATACATGTGTATATGTATATATGAATGTGTATACATGCATGTATGTACATGTATATTTATATATACAGACACCCATAGCTCTCTCTCTATGTGTGTATTAGTGTGTATGTGTGCGTGTGTGTATGTGCCTGTGCATCTCTGTGTGTGTTTGTAGTGCGAATTCTATATAATGCGAATTCTATATATTTCTGGTACATAAATTTTATGTATGTATATATGAATTGCACATTGTAAACTACGCTCATTGCATTCTGCATACGTATCTACATATTAATATATATATATATATATATATATATATATATATATATATATATATATATATATATATATATACACATACATATATATACGTATTTATATACAGATATATGTATGTCCATGTATAAGAATCTATTATATATGCATACATACATGCATACATGAATGCATGGATATGTATGAATATTTGCATGGATATAAACATGTACAAATATATGTATGCATGTATGTACATGTGTGCGTGTTTGTGTGTGTATATATATATATATATATATATGTATATATTGGTGCTTATTTCTGTGTTTATATAATTGCAATAATTGTAGCCTGTCTCGACGGAATATATGAACATTGCTGCTATACAGAAATACATTATATTCATAATTGATTTTATTACGCTCAAGCTGTTAGCTACATAGCACGGCAAGTATGTCAGATGTTCATTAAAAATAAAGGAACGCCTTTGATGATGTGTAAATTGAATGTTTCACCTCTAATTGGGATATTTTCTACTAGAAGAAAAAAATAAAGTATCTTTTGTAGTAAAATGAAATTTAATGACATATATCGTACACACATTTGCACACACGCACATATAAATACAGTTATAAATATACAACTCACACATGTATACACATGAACACATACACATATCCATATATGTGCATACATATATTTGAGTTTGAGCGTATGCATGAATATGTATGTGTGTATATATGTATAAATGTATAGGTATGTATATATATCAACACTTATATATATATATATATATATATATATATATATATATATATATATATATATATATATATATATATATATATATATATAAATATATATATGTATGTATGTATATATGTGCATATATTCGTACCTTTATATACATAAGTGTATATATGTGTGAATGTGGGTGTAGATGCAGATCCTCATATATATATATATATATATATATATATATATATATATATATATATATATATATATATATATATACACACACGAATACACATATAAGTGCGTGTATGTGTGTTTATGTATCTGTTTGTATATATGAATGGATGGATGTTATTGTATGTATGCATATATATTAAACATTCACATATATACATACATAGATATGTAAATTGAAGGCAATCTGTGTTTTGTTTTGTTTTTTAACTCACCTAATTTCCATCTAAAAAGCTTCCTTCTTTTAAAATCAGGAAACATGACTTGTTAGTAATTAACATTTTAATACTAACTTGGGTTGTAAATTAGAAGATATATTACCTGCCATTGACTACAGGTTTTGTTTTTCTTTTTGTCTTTTGTTTCATGTCGAACAGATAGAAATAAATTTGTTGAAAAATAATATCAATTATGTTTTAATTTTTCTCTTAATTTCTTTATTTTATAATGCAGTAAAATATTTTCAACAATATCAGTATCTTTTTTTATTGCTATACAATTCTAAATTACGTACATTTAACTCTGATTTCAATTAAATATGTGGGAAGTTATTAGTCTACCTAATACATAAAACTGATTGATTTTAAATTTATTCAAGTTTGTAAAACAACTTACAATTTCTATTACTCTAAAAAAAACACCCACTAAATTTATAATGTTTTATAATGTTTCTCTACAAAGGAGTAAACAGTACGTGTCGGCTTGTTAACAGTAACGACGGACAGTATATACTGAAAGTCAATTTTAT
The DNA here is from genome assembly GCF_046866305.1 of Octopus bimaculoides. NCBI lineage: Eukaryota > Metazoa > Mollusca > Cephalopoda > Octopoda > Octopodidae > Octopus > Octopus bimaculoides. Next base: position 49,319,291 of record NC_142934.1, read on the forward strand.
TTCTTGTAATTTATTCTCTGAAAGATTGTGAGCTGGCAGAATCCGTAATATGCCAGAGAAAACTGATCAGCGGCGGTTTTTTATTTTTTTTTAAAAACTTTTTTTAAGATTTATATTCTGAGTTCAAATCCTGCCGTATTCGATTTTGCCTTTCATCCTTTCGAGGTCGCTTGAATGTAATGCCCGTTACGGCTTCGAGTCATTGTAATCGACTAATCCATTCACACACACACCCTTTCAAGTGTTCTACCTAAAGTACGAAGAACTGCTTGAATGTATACTTCCTGTTTTTCAGACAGTCTAATTTTAGGGAGATCTGGAAACTATTTCTAGTAAGTTTAATGACAATTCAAAAGGTTACTTGTTGCTATAGCTTTCCAGGCTTGAAGTAAATTCCCTGGGTAATATTAGAGAAAAAAATGCTTCCATCTTTTTTCTTTTTCACTATGCAGAATAGAAAAGAATAACAAATTTGTACAAATAATAAATAAACATCCGTTGTTTCAAGTATATTGTAATATTTCGGAAAACTGGCCTAAATGTTTACAACTAGTCGAACTCCGTTAAATGCCCCCAAAGGATATTAAGCCGGGCAATGTTCACTCTAAATGACATGCTCACAGTTTTCGTCTGCTAAGTTTTACTCACAAGGCTTTCTTTGACCTAAACATATAGTGAGATATGACGGCAGTTTCCTACGATGTGGTACAGTGGGATGGAACCAAAAATCACTTAGTTTCAAAGGGCACTTCTTAACCACACAATCAAACTTGCGCTTCTTTTTCTGTCTTTAAAAATAAGAAACTTCTGGATCTTGTCAAATAAATCCAGCTTCAAGAATCCTCGGACTTTGAAGAAAATAATTTTGTACTTCAGTCATATTATGTTCTTTTCAGATTTCTAAAATCGATGAATCGAAGTGAGATTTGGTATTGTCAAATCATTGTGACATGGAAGGCAAAGTTACTCACGACTACCTTTGGGGTTGACATAAAGAAGTTTATTTTACTTGGTTTTTATAAATTTAGTCAGAAGGCAAAACCACTTTAAACATAATAGTACATTTTAAAGTCGTATACGCTGTCTACATCAACTATAGTTTCAAGACAATGTCTGAAGTTTATTTGTAGTGCAAGTTAAAGAAGGCAATAAAAATATTAAAATTCAAAGAATTCATTTTTTTTCTTTATGAATGTCATCGAGCCAAGTATCCTATAGAGTGCTATTGTTATAAACTGTTGCTTTTCATGATGTAGCTTACGAAGTGCGGCTGATAGAAATACACTCTCTTTTCAATGCTGTCGTTTTAAAAAGAAAGGATTATTTTGAGGCCAATACTTAATTTGACTAGTAATGAAAAAATGCAAAAAACATCAATAAACTTGAAACAAATTGTTAAGGAGTGAATATAATATCATTGTGACAATTCACAATAAACACGAACCTTTATCTTAAATGTTAGCAGAGCATACAACGTTGGTATTTCCAACAATATACTCATCTCGTTCACTCTCAAAGCAAATTTTAGATGGTTTTCTTTTCATCATCAATGAATAAATAAATTATATGAAACATTGAAAATAAGCAAAATTATATATTAAAATATGAAAATTTTTACGTTTTATAAACAGGAATAAAATAAGCTTCCTTGCAGCAATTTTTGATGTATTTATGTATTTGTAGTTTTAATTTCCTTTATATACTTTTTTGTATCAAGCTGTGAAAACATGTGTTCAAACAAAACACAGCAGGAAGAAAGGAAACTGAACGAGAAATGCACTTCTTAAATTTTCTCCGCCGCTTACTAATTTATTCTTTGCTTTAGATATAGTTTCTGCTATTTAATCATAAAATGACAGGTACGAATTGTTTGAAGCTGAAGTATTGAACATATACGTCAAACACTTACCCAATATATTTTGATATAGGACAGTAAACACAATTATATAATGTGGCTATGCATGTAGTATGTATGTTGTGTGTGTCTGTGTGTGTGTGTTCGCATGTCTGTGTATAATGCATGTATATTTATACAGATATAAATACATGCATATATATATGTATGCATTTATATACATGTATGTACATGTATATACATATTCACATAGATGTACATATATATGTATGTGTGTGTATGCGTATAGTAATGGCAATAATAATCCTTTCTGCAAGTTCCATGTTTCTTAAGATCATAGTCCGTATTCCTGGGATAAATACATTGCAGTCCACAGTATTCATGGGCATCGAGTAGATCATGTTCATGCATTCATTTCTTCGGGCGAAATAGCATTAATAGATGTTTAGCTGAAGGTTGTTTACCAATTTTGACCAATGAGAAGGTTGATTGGGGTATGTAGGCATTTCTATGAGTGTGTATTTGGTGGGGAGCGGTGGAAGGTAATGAAAGGAAAGGATGGAATGCTAGTTATAAGGAGGTGGAGGTATGTGTGATGATGTTGGACTTATTTTGATATTTGAGTATGCAGATGTCAGGATGGGTAGTATGGTTCCTTTATTTCATCTTATTCCCAGCAGGCCCTCACAGCAATGAATACAAAGTAGTCGGATGAGCAAATACACCCATTACATCTACCCAGTTGTTCATTATCTGAGTTGACATATGTTGCTTTCTTAAAATGACTTTTTAATTACTTTTGTTGGTATAACGGTATAGCATATAGCATATGAAAATTGTGGTTATTTTGTTTAGTTGTTTATGCTCTTCTCTTGTTCTGTTATATGCTAAAGGCGTTTAGTGTCTTTCTACTTCAAAATGTAGTCATTTTTTTTTGTTTTGTTTTTTCGAATTCTAGGAATGCTGCCTTGTTTTTATGCTTATATGATCTAATAATTTTAAGGTGTCTATTAATTATGTTTTCTCTGGATGCGATGATCTCCAGCGTTTCCTCTAGACATAAGTTGTACACCCACGATGTTCTGTTGCAAGGTTAGCAATTGATTAAGAGTGTGAATGCGAGCAAAAGGGATTGGGGTAATTTCACAATGATTAGAATTATCTCCCTTCGTAGCAAACAGAATCTATAAATACTCAACTGCCTTTATTATAATATCTATGTGTGTGTGTGTGTGTATGTATGTACGTATGTATGTCATTGTTCAGTTTCATTTCAAGATTACTTGCCAATAGGGAAAGAGTTGGTTTCTAACCTAGATCCAAGGCTTCTTTATTGGAATTTCAACATCAACAACAGGTTATTTTTGTTTGTTTGTATGCATATATGTATGTATGCATTTAAGTATGGGCATACGTGCGTATATGTATGCATATGCTTACATATATATTGTATATAAGCGTAAATATAAGTATGTCTAGTATATATAGTTATACAAATATATATGTAACATGATATATATATATATATTTATACACGCACGCACACACACACACACACACGCACAAGCACATATATACACAAACACACATACATACTTATATATATATGTATATATATCAATCTATATATATACATGTGTGCATATGTATGTATGTATGTATGTATGTATGTATGCATATAAGTATGTATGTGTGTGTTTGTGTATATGTGTTTGTGCGTGTTTGTGTGTGCGTGTAAATATATATATCATGTTACGTATATATTTGTATAACTATATATACTAGAATACTTATATATATATATATATATATATATATATATATATATATATATATATATATATATATATATATATATATATATATATATATATATATATATATGCGCGTGTGTGTATGTATATAGATAGATATATATACATACATATATACATACATATATAATAGTATAATAGTGCATGTCGATGGCTGGTTTCTGATCATTTAAGTATCTGTGGTGGTCTCTTTTTTTAGTTACAGTTTGTGTATTTAATCATGCGTTTGTTGCAGCAAGTGTTGTGCTGTATAAAATATTGAATTTATTGATTTGTTTGCTCAGTACAGTCTAGAGATTTTACAATTGTGTCAGTATTTATAGACAACAAAGGGAGATTTGGCACTGACCAGGTCAATATGTTTGAGAAGGTGTTTGATTCTAATGGCCCAAGTTTCATCTGGCAGACTTATGATCAAAGACTTTTTTTTCGTTTTCTAATTTTAGAATCGTACCACATGGTGTATTTTAATGAGAATGGCTGCTATTTCCAGCAATTCAAGTGTCTTTATTAACTTCATTTATTTGTTCCTGCTCTTGTTATAGTTATCGTTGTTGTTTAACTCCAAATCAATCTTAATTAGGTATTCCCATACTCAAAAACATTCTATGTCCATCCTATCTTTTCACAAACTATCTATCTCTACCTGCTTTATTATCTAATATGTAATATTCCTTTTTTTTTAAAGACGGTTCAGTACCATTTGAGAGATAATTTGTTTGCTATTTCTAGCAAAAAGAACGACTATGTAGTAACTTCCTCATTGCCATGACCATCTCATTACACAGTAACACGATTTTTGTGCCTGCGAAGCAACTGATAGTTCCTGCTTGCTTATCCCTAGAAAGTATGAAAAATGGCTAATATTTCTTTCAAACTTTGCTTTTGTTACATTTATTAAGATCTCAAAGAATGCGTCGCAACATATGGCTATGGTATTTTTCCACTACTCATTCTCATGATCAGAGATACACACATTGACAGCCATTAAGTGGCTAAGGTGTAGCAACCGACAAACAAATCTGTGGTGTTGAGCAGAACATTTGCTATAACTATATTTCTGCTTCAGCAACTAAGTGCTGAATCCGTCTGAAATGTAATGAAAAATAGGTCAGTCTCAAAACAGTGATGTCTAAAATCACAAAAGCAAAGTTTGAATAGTTGGTCGTTTCCTTGATTTCTGGTTAAAAGGAAATAAGAAATAACACTTACTGACCAAAGACAAAAAACGTTTTTATAGTGTTATGTGAGTTAAAAGGTGAGCTAACAGAAGCCATGAATATTTCATTTGCATTATTTTGGTGAATTCAAATTTTCTACAGAAACTGAAATAGAAATCAGCGCCGAATGTATCCATATTTTCATAACATGACCTACAGTTGAGAAGAACTTATAGCAATGACATGACTAAGTCTTCCTAGGCTATTTCCATCAATCCAACTGGTGTCCAACTCAAAAATTTGTAGATCAATGCTTGTAAGGAAAGACTAAGTAGAGATGAGGATACCAGAAGGCTTCCAAACCCCCACCCGGAGAATATATATATATGTATATATATATATATATATATATATATATATATATATATATAAATATATATATATATATATATATATATATATATATATATATATATATATATATATATATGTATATGTATATTACTATAAATGCTTCTTTTAGAGGAAGGGGTAAATCGATTAATCTCACTCCAGAGCTCAAATGGTGCTTGTTTTAATCTAACTCGGGAGGATGAAAACAAAGTTATCCTCGGTGGCATTTCAGCTCACTACGTGAAGAGCCCTTCTTACTGTAATGCGAAAAGAATTTTTAAAGGTCTAACAAAGCTGCCTGCTGTCAAGTCCAAAAGTTTTAAAGCATTTTCTTTTTTTTTTAGGGAGTGGAATGGTGATTGTTTTACCAATATTTTGCACACCATTATTTATAGTTTTATCTGCTTCGAATTTCACAGTTTAAAATGTTTTATTGTTTTGTAAATTAAATGATAAAATGATATAAATTAATGATACAAATTGTAAATTAAAGCTATCTATGTACTCAGATGTCCACTAAAGAAATCTTGATGAATTAAATGACTATCTCTTGGCAATAACTTCAGTTGTTTCTCAAATAAATTTTACTTTCCGAAAGTGAAAGTTCATTCTTCATATGATTGTTTAATTTTAACTTTACTGGTTTATTGTTTGAGTTCATCTCACACACATATGCTATATTTTCCCCCTCTCTCTCTCCTCTCATTTCCTTCTTTCTCTCTCTTTGTCTATCTATCTCTATTTCTCTCTCCTTCTCACTTTCTCTTGTCTCCTATCTTTTCCTTTTCATTCCATCTTTCTTCCTGGCTCTCATTGGCTGTCTCTCTCTTCCCAATTTTTTCTTTCTCTTGCCACAACTCCCTCCCTCCTCCCTCTCATTTGCTGCTATCTTTCTAACAAAGACGTCATCTTGTTTAGTGTTTAGACATCACTAAATGCAGATAAATGTTTCAGCATTCTTCTGACATAGATACAATCAGCTTCATTTAGACAAGTTCCACATTATATATATATACATACACCTTTATATATACATACATATATTTATACATACACAAATATATATATATATATATATATATATATATATATATATATATATATATATATATATATATATATATATATATATATATATATATATATATGTATACATTCATACACAAATATATACATATATATATATGTATACATTCATACACAAATATATACATATATATATATATGTATACATTCATACACAAATATATACATATATATATATATACATATATGTATACATTCATACACACATATACAAATAAATACATATACATATATATACATTTATACATACAAGCATATATATGCATATGTGTCTTTATATATATACTGAGAAAATTTATTGGATTCCAGACTACCTTCTCAAAGTAATTTTAATTACTTAGCATGATTGAAAGTGACATTACTTGTTGCACTTACTCTCAGACTTCTAAAATTAATATAGACTAGCGGGACCCGTGGAAATTCCATGGAAGGAAGAAAATTAAGAAGCAATATTTAAGAAAGAAAGCATGATTTACACTTTTATTGTATATAAACCTCACCATTGCCTGTACAATAAATCATACAAAAATATACAATAACAATCTATACAAGACTTAATACACATATCATTCATTAGTTTTTAATTCCAATGAAATTTCAAAATTATTATACAATTACATATTCCTTATTACGCAATATTTTATCATCCTTACGTTACATTAAATGCAATTAATGTAGAACGAATGCCGAACCGCTAATGTTGCGTGGACACAACAACACTAACACTGGTTGTCAAGTAATGATGGGGGACAAACACACGCACACACACTCACATGTGTGTGTGTGTGTGTGTGTGTGTGTGTGTGTGTGTGTGTGTGTGTCTCTGCACACGTCATATAGCAGCAGCAACAAAAAGAAAAATATCAACAATCATATCAGAAGCCTTTTCCCCCCTCTTTTCAAAACCTGCATTTACCGACTGTAAAAAAATCCTGTTTTCTTTAATAAATCCGAGACTAGCTTTGAAAGGAAATTGTGTCGTCAATTAGATCAATACTATGACAACACAGAAATAAAACAAACTGATCAGAAAGGAAAATGTACTCAGAATGTATAAGAGTTGAAAATAACAAAATAGTGGATTCTCCGTTCGTATCGACGAATAACATTCAGTTGCACGACCAATTCGTGAACTTGTTGTTTTAGAGGCTGGATACAAGGATATAGGTAAGTTGAACGTAACTTTCAAACCGAATCTGGGACAATCCAGAAGTGGGAAGATATCAACCCCAGATCTTGTGTGACATTTTATCTACTGATCGCAAAAACGATGAAAAGACTTGAACACAGAAAGCCTGAACGAATTTCACATAGCCTTCTATCTGATTTTCTAACAGTTCCGCTAATTCATTACCTTGAAACTATATACAGTGAGAGCAATTAACCCGATCGTTTCTGCCAACTCATCGATCTTATTTTAATTGAATATTGATAAAGAGGTGGTAAGACGATGTAATGATGTAATTATACTCCTTTGTCAATATCATTTCTCTTCAGTTAGGTTGAAAATGCCTTTGGGAAGGGCATGAACGTTAGACTCTCTTAGTAAAGGACTTAGTCAAGAAGAAACCAATACGCAGTGCTGCGTGATAATTCCTTCAAAGAAATTTGGCCTTTAGAGTAATAGTAAATTGCGGAGAAGAAACTGTCAGAGTGCCAGTGAATTCATGTGTGGTGCGTGGCGCACAATTTAACATTGTGGAAACGACCCCTTTCTCCAACATTCATTTGAATGACATCCATATTAGACAACTGACTTGGCAACGAACATTGGAATCACCATAAGTATAATATCATTAAGATTATATACAAACTTAATAACGAACAACAATTCCGATTCAAATTGTTTTCTTCTTTCTTTTCAATATGAAATTTTAAGATTACTCGAAATCTAGGATCAGTCGTCGGAGTTTAAAAATCGATCTCGCAGCGAAATTCAATATTAGGGGGGAAAAATTTTAACAAATTATTAATTCCTATTTCAAAACTTTATTAAATTTCAGTTAAATTCAAAACTTTAGTTTACTCTCTTAACAAAAATATTCATTTGTGAAGATAAAAGGTAAAGGTTTAAAAACACTCTTCGTCTCTCTTCTTGATACGATAATTTCTATATTCCACGTTGCTGTCGTTGTTTTGATGCTAGTCAATGCCTATCGAGCAAACCACTGATCAAAATCATTCTAGTCAATCCATTTTACTATATTCTTTTATTATTTCTGACTCATAAGGCGACGAGCTGGCAGAATCGTTGCACGCCAGACAAAATGCTTATCGGCATTTCGTCCGTCTTAATATTCTGAGTTTGAATTCCGACGAGTCGACTTTCACTTCCATTCTCACAGGGTTCATAGAATAAATGCTACTCGAGCATTTGTGGATGATATAATCGACAAGGCACTTCCTACGAAATTTCAGTCCTTGCACCTATATTAGGAAGGATTTACCCTGACTCATGCAACTCTCTCTTACTTGTTTCATTCATTTAACTGCGACCATGCTGGAGCACCGCCTTTAGTCGAGCAAATTGATCCCAGGATTTATTCTTTGTAAGCCTAGTACTTATTCTATTTGCTTGTTATTTGTGGTGTTATAATGTTGTTGTCAGTGGTAGTTTTTTTTTATAATGGAAATATTTGTTATACAAAGACATACCCACATTACGGAAACGTTGCGTTCATGAAGATTCTACTGTAACGCAGAGTTAAGTGTAATATATTTTGTCATCGACTTCCAAATACCGTAGACGTCAGTACGATAAGAAAGCTGGTTTTGTGTTACGGAACCCCAAATTACTGCAAAATTTTCGGGAATGCAACGATTCCACAACACGAGAACACCTGTATTTCACTGAATTAAATATCATAGCGATACCCCTGACTTTCTGAGCAACAGAAAATTTATTTCAGTGAAAATGAAAAATAAAACAAAAAAAAATTAATAAGAAAAGTAGGGAAGAAAACATTTTCTATTTACAACATGGTTAAATTCTTCGAGAATTTTCGTAACATTTTCGTGCGGTGATGGAGTCCATGTGAAATTATTTTTGATTCTGAATGGTAACAACACGCTTAGATCGCAGTCTTGTCCATTACAAAAGCATTGTACGAACATCATTTACTAACAAGAACCTACTCTAGCGGAAATTCAATCTAGATTCTCTAACAATATACTCAAAACACATTCACAACTCCGTTGCTGACTGTCTAGTAGTAGTAATATGATAGCTAAAACCCATGGTAATAAATAGCTTCAAAAGTATAATGAAATGGCGAGGATTTCAAGTATGTTTGCATTATTGATATATCTACGAGGTTACATGAACGTATAAATAACATTTCTCTTTGGGCTTTGATACCCGTGTGAGTTCAGATCATATCTGACTATAATGTTAATTTTTTTTTTCTTTTATGTTAACTTTTTTTTTTATATTTGCTGCCAGCATCTAAAGTCTTATTTACTGGCCTCCTATAAACGACTTCTTCTTCTTCTACTTCCTCTCCTCCTCCTCATCCTCCGTCTTCTTCTTCTTCTTCTTCCCCACTGCAGGCGTGTTTATAGAATAAATAACTCGTATATGCTTGAATTTTATATGTGAATAAAGGTTGATAGAAAGAATAAGTCAGTAAATGCTTGTGTAAGCATAAACGAATTCAGGGAGGAAAAAAAATTTTTCACTGTAAAAAAAGCACAATAAAATCCGTCAATAAACGAGTGATTTAAGGTTTTATTTTTGGTTCATTGTTTTACACAAGATATTGAATAAAACATGATATTTTTTCAACATTAGTGTAATGCCATTACATAAACTAGGAGAAATACTTTCCTCTAGGCAGTTTTCTCACACTTTATGTAATATGCGTGTTATCACACCTTTTTCTTTATTATTATAAATATAAGACTATACTGTTCAATGTAACTATTATTAAGATATCATTGAAAAGGAACTTCGGCTTCTACAAATAAATAAATAAATAAATAAATATATGAGTAAATACAACTAATTAGAAAGAGAATTAATTTAGATGTAATTCAAGTTTGGGCTAAGACTGGGCGTCACTAATATCCTGTCATCGCACAAGCATCCGTAAATAAAATCTCACCTTCATCATTTATTGTATGTTTTCCATGCTATCATGGTTGGACGTTTTTACAGGATCCGGTGACTTACAGGGCTGCATCATGCACCATATCAACTTTGTCATGGTTTCTACTGCTGGATGCCTTCCTAATGCCAACCACTTTAAGGTGGGTATTGAGTACTTTCCTTCGTGCCACTAGCATTAGTGGGGTTACCATGTAACTTGCATGAGAGAGAATGGCATCGTAAAGGAAAGGAAAGTAAAAAAAAAAAAAAAAAAAAACGGGATAAAGCCCTCTTGATTAAGTGGTGGTAGTCGTGGTGAGGATATTCGAGAGGGAGGAGACGTGATTTTTGTTCAAAGAACAAGCAGGTGCCTTGCTATAGAGAACATACAAGGCTACTGTAAATTATGACACAACACAACAATTACTATGTGTATTTATTTCGTCGAACATACAAACTCGTTACGTCACACTTTCTGTGCGCATCTTAATGTAAAGTCATTCTCATTACATCTCCCTCTTTACAAACATTGCAAGATATACATATGCTTCGAAACAACAGATAAATGTAATTCTTTTCCCAAATAAATTGCACGTCTCATATTCAAAGGTACGATGAAGCTTAAAGGTATTATTCAGGCAGTCATCTATGATGAGTCGACTGCATCTTATAGCAGAAACAGCTGTAAGCTAATGAAGTTTATAAGACAACTGTTTATTCCTTTACCATCTCATTTTCTCATATATATATATATATATATATATATATATATATATATATATATATATATATATATATATATATATATATCATCATCATCGTTTAACGTCCACTTCCCATGCTAGCATGGGTTGAACGATTTGACTGAGGACTGGTGAAACCGGATGGCAACACCAGCCTCCAATCTGATTTGGCAGAGTTTCTACAGTTGGATGCCCTTCCTAACGCCAAACCACTCAGAGAGTGTAGTGGGTGCTTCTACGTGTCACCCGCACGAAGGCCAGTCAGGCGGTACTGGCAACGGCCACGCTCAAAATGGTGTATTTTATGTGCCATCCGCACAAGAGTCAGTCCAGGGGCACTGGCAAAGGAAACAATAAAGTCAAACGGATGGACACACACACACACACACGCACACGCACACACACATATATAGGGAGAGGGAGATATGTATATAATGTATACACACACATACATATGGACGAATGATTGAATGGTGTCATCCCCTTAGCTGAGGATCATTATCTTTGAACAAAATCGACACTTTCCTGTCATATTTTGCAGTCATACGTTGTGCCCATACATTTCACAAGGAACCTCTTTGCTCAATCTTTGATTTCAATGCTGTTTCGTAGTGGAACAACTACAAGACCTGTTCTTATCTAAGAACATTCCATTTTACCTAGCATTTGTAAATCTCGAGAAACACTTTGATAAGGTGTCATAGTCTGTAGTGCTGTGAAAGATTAAAAAAAAATACTGAGTTAAGAAAGATAATGAGATTCATTAAGGCCATGTAATAAGATACAGTCAGCTAAAGCCAATTAGCTGAAACTACAAATTTCCAAACATGTTGAGGCACCTATTTTGTCAGTCAACAAATATTCTTTGAAAACACTTGCACGCACACACACAATGCACGTGCGTGCATGCACACACACACTTATATATATATATATATATATATATATATATATATATATATGTACGCACACACACACACATATATATGTACACACACACCTGAACGCACACACACACACATAGGCACACATACAAATATGCATATACATATGTATGTACACATATACATACACACAAACACACTAATATATATATTTCAGTTTTGTATGATGTAATCGATATGGGGAAGTATGCATGGTACCACTAAAACATCCAAGGCTAATGAGATCAACACAGTTGATGTTCAGATTCAGCATCTGTTGTTGTTGGCACTCCGTCGCTTACGACGTCGAGGGTTCCAGTTGATCCGATCAACGGAACAGCCTGCTCGTGAAATTAACGTGTAAGTGGCTGAGCACTCCACAGACACGTGTACCCTTAACGTAGTTCTCGGGGATATTCAGCGTGACACAGTGTGACAAGGCTGACCCTTTGAATTACAGGCACAGCAGAAACAAGAAGTAAGAGTGAGAGAAAGTTGTGGTGAAAGAGTACAGCAGGGTTCGCCAATAAACACTCACAATGCCCGGTCTGGGAATCGAAACCGCGATTCTACGACCGCGAGTCCGCTGCTCTAACCATTGGGCCATTTGGAGGCCTGGTCTGAACCAGACCTCTAGGAATTTAACCGGTTAGTTGGTCCAGTGTCCCACGATGGAGATGCTGTTGGACGGCATGGACCTACCTCTCCAGGTGCCGAGCCGCAAGCCCACTGACTTTTCCGAGTTAATTTTTGTTCCTGCTACTTCTTTGTATTCTTTTAGTGTTTCTCCGACCAGGTCGACAAGCCTATGGCTCAACACTATGATGGTGACGTCGTCTACTTATGCAGACACACCCCTCCTGCATCCCACTTCCCATGGGATGCCCCTCAGTGTCGCCAGTTTCTGCAGTAGTGGCTCTAGAATCGATACATACAGATGCAACGAGAGGGTGCATCCTTGACAGACCGAACGCATGATGTTAAATGAGACAGACAGACAGACAGACAGATAGATAGATAGCTGTTTTTATGTCTGTATTGATGTTATGTTTTGATGATAGACTATATTTCCTGCTACCAACAATGTTCTTCAAGATAATATTGATGATGTATATATATTGTATCAATCATTACTTTAAGTAAATATTTTGTGATAAAGTGTATTCTTATAATTTTGTGTTATTGTTATTAATATACAAAATCCAGATATATTTTAAACAAATAATACAAGAATGTTTCAAAAAGAATCACAAGATTTGCACATTTTTTTTCCCCCCGAATAAGTGAAGGAGACTAAACTTATGCTGTACAGTGTGGAAACATGAGAATTATTACAGTTTGAAATTAAATATCAAATTTTTTAAAAATCAATTTAAAAGAGACGCTGATGTGTTTTCTCAGATACACAGCTCAAAATACACATAAAGCTTTTGATAAATAGTCGTTTATATATATATAAAATTTCACACTTCCTTCATTTTTCTTTTCTTACCTCCCTCTTGCTCATATGATTTCTATTTCAAATGTGTGCATATTTGTGGAGATATATTCAAAATTGCATTCATACTTACACATTCAGAACTTTGACCTTGCTTCTGCCTTGATAAGCATAACTTGAATATTATCACTTGGGCAATATATCTACATAAATCAAAGCTGCTAAATAATTCCCTTGTCTTTTGAGATTCTTTACATATTTTTATATTGATATTTTTAAAATTCTCACACCAAAATATTACAAACTAGAAACATACATCCAAATATACATCCAAATATTTCTATATGCACTTTTCTGTGCAAGAAAGCAAGTGTATACGTACATAGCTTCATTGAAATGTAAAAAGAGGAAAAAACACAGATTTGAATATCATAAATCTATATTTATGTAAACATACATACACCAGACTATGAATCATTCACTTTCCTTTTATATACATTTGTATTTCTACATTTAAAAGATATGTACTCAAAATTTAAAGTATATTAAAAGATAAATCCAAAAATAAAAATGTATAAAATTACAAACACATTTATTTTAAGCCATAATACAATTTTAAATAATTTAATTCCAGTCTTGGGAAAAATACATCTGTCAGAAATTTAAGCTCTAATAAAACACAAGTAATATTTTACACTGCCATAAATTCAGGATTACCATTTCTTAACTATCAACACAATATTTTATATCTTTTCAGCTCATAAATTCTTCAACCTATTTCTCTTGTCATTGCTTTAAAACAGTGTTATTCATCATGTTCAAAATGTGGTCAAGATTTCCCTAAACCTAACTATTCCCATGGTATTAAGTACTTTCATGTCATACTCTGTGCTTCTGAGACTCATAATATTATTTATATTCCACCATTACAGTAAAGAAAATGGTTGCCAGGAGACCTTTCAAGAATGGTTCACCTTTACTGTTTAACTTCTCAAGATTGCTTTCACATAAAACACCTTTGGTAATGAAATTCAGCATAGGCACAAGGGCTCAACTTTTGGTGAAGAGGTATACTCATTTAAGGTAAACCTCCATCTCCTAAACTGGGTCCATATCATATAGATACTAAAAGGATGAAAGGCTTTACCAACCCTAGTAAGCTTTGAAATCAGACAGTAGTGAGCTGTAACCAAATACTGTAGCATATTTTATTGGACTCTACCATTTCTGTCACTCTATAATTTAATGTAAAATTTATTGCTGAAGTAAACAATAAAAACCTTAGTTACTTAAAATATGTTATATTATGCTTTATTCAAACTGATTCTACAATGTATGAAGTAAGTTGTACATAATTTATTACATTCTATGTAGTCAAATGTCTGTGGGCTTCATTCACCTTTTCTTTTATTCTGTCTGATCTGGTTGCTATAAACTCATTCTAATTTGTGTATGCTTACACAATGATAATAGAAAATGTATTAATTTACCCCATAGTGAAGATTAATCTGAATAATAAAAATACTAACACATCAGTATTTACCTTACAGAAGTAAAAGCCAAAAATGTGCCAAGTATTCAATTCTGTGTGCCTGATTTCGTGTATACCTAATCAAAATGACTTTATATAGTTTTACAGTGGTTAGTTAAGACAAGGGGTAGCAATTCCTAATGAGAATATAATGACATTCAAAAATATAGTCTAGTCAATCCTTCTTTTCCTATCCACTGTGATGTTGCATGAATATGGCATATTTTTATGATCATCTAATACATCATATATATTTAATTAACTTAAAAATACAGTGACAGCTGAAATCTATGGACTTACTTCAAAGCAAAACGGTATCAACACTAAATTGTAAACTGAGATCTACCACTCTAAATGTATACATATATACAAACATACATATATATATATATATATATATATATATATATTAGACAAATATATATATATATATATATATATATATATATATATATATATATATATATATATATATATATATATATATATATATTAGACAAAATGAGATAACAAAGCCAAGGTTATGAGTGATTTTCAGGACATTTATAAGGAAAAAGATATAGATATAGTCTTACAGCTGTTTCTGAGATATGTACATGCCTTCATCAGAGACGATGTGAGATGGTTAAATAGAGGTAAATATTTGAGTTCAAAATAAGGAATTATTATGGAAAAGGAGGAGATAGGGAATATAGAGGGAAATAAGAGAATGAAAGTGGAAATAATATATAAAATATTTAAAGATATTATAGTTGCAGTTCCATTATTTGAAGAAAGTTGTGTATAGATGTGGTAAAAAAAGTATGTATATGTATGTGTGTGTGTGTGTGTGTGTGCTTGTATGCATGTATATATACATATATATACATATATATATACATACGTATTTATATACATATATATATATATATATATATATATATATATATATATATATATATATATATATATATATATATATAGATGATAGATAGATATGTGTGTGTATGTATGTATGCGTGTATGTGTATTGACATTATTATCTTCATTTAATGTCTCTTTTCCATATTGGTATGGGTTGAATGGTTCAAATAGAACTAACTAGACTGCATCAAGCTCCAGTCTGCTTTGGCTTGGTTTGGTTTCTACATCTGGATGTTCTTCCTGAAGTCAGCCACTTTAAAAAGTGTCCAGGGTACTTTACATGACACCAGCTCTAATGATATATATATATATATATATATATATAAATTCCTTTATTCTTTAACTGGTTTCAGTCATTTGATTGTGGCCATGCTGGAGTACCACTTTAAAGGGTTTTATATTTGAAGAAATTGACCTTAGGACTTATTCTTTGTAAGCCTAGAACCTATTCTTTCGGTCTCTTATGCCAAATTCCTAAGTTATACGGATGGAAACACACCAACATCAGTTGTCAGGCAATGGTTGGGGGTTGGGGGACAAAGATACACACACATAAATGTATATATATATATACATATGTATGTGATGGGCTTTTTCAGTTTCCTTCTACTAAATTCACTCAGAAGGTTTTGGTCGGCCCAGGGCTATAGTAGCAGACACTTGACCAAGGTGTTACACAGTAGTCAAGTGAATCAATCCCAGTATTTGTTCTTTTTTTTATTTTAAACCCTTGTACTTACTCTCTCAGTCCTTTTTGCTGAACCACAAGATTATAGGGATATAAACACATCAACATCGTCAAGTGGTGGTGGGGGACAAACACAGATGCACACATTAGCTGTATACATGTATACAACAAGCTTCTTTCAATTGCTATCTACCAAATCCACACAAAAAGCATTCGTCAACCCAAGGCTATAGTAGAACACACTTGCCCAATATGCCACACATTAAGCCTGATTGAACATAGAACCCATGTGGTTGAGAAACAAACTTCTTGCCTATTATACACCATCGTCATAACATGTATGTCAGTCCAAATATATTGGCAATGTGCATCTGTTTACATTCTGAGTAAGGAGATAGTATGAAAGTTAGAGATTCTCAAATGTGAAACAGTGAGTTGGCGGGTAAAAGAAACAAAAGTAAAATGAAAGTGAGAATAAGGACGAGACATTTGTCACCTACCTCCGACTAGTATATAAAGAAAGAGTGAGAGTGGGAAAAAATGAACATCATTTGGTATAAGAGATATCCACTTTCTTTTGGTTGAAGTAGGATGAGAAATATGAACAATGAAAATGTAGTGATAAATACATAGGAAACAAAGAAGTCTTTGTGGAACTTGAAGTTATACTATTAATATTCTGATAAAAGAGCTTCTGGAATATTGATTAATTATATCTAAATCCTTCGATGTTTTGTAAATAATACAATAGTACTTGTGTAAATATAGTGCCATTATTTCTAATTAAATTTTTATAGTTTTCATTAAAACTATTCAATGGACCAGTAAAAAAGCTGTCTCTTTTTGCAGCTAAGTGCTTATATATCATTGCAATCCATCATTTTCAGCAGGTGTTATGCACTATCACACTTGCAAACTATTGGTCTCACTGTTTTGACAAAGATTAAATTGTAATGTGTTACTATTGTATAGGCTAAAGTCTTTAGTAAAAAAAAATTCGCGAGATTCGTGTTTTTATAGGCACAGGAGTGGCTGTGTGGTAAGTAGCTTGCTTACCAATCACATGGTTCTGGGTTCAGTCCCACTGCGTGGCACCTTGGGCAAGTGTCTTCTACTATAGCCTTGGGCCGACCAAAGCCTTGTGAGTGGATTTGGTAGATGGAAACTGAAAGAAGCCCGTCATATATATGTATATATATATGTATGTGTTTGTATATGTTTGTGTGCCTGTGTTTGTCCTCACCAGATTGTGTCAAACTGCAGGATACTCTTCAGGCCAAGGTTATCTTGATTATATGAAGTCTACTTTGTTGTTAGGAGGCCCATGTAAAAACAAGGAGTATTAGATGTCTGTGTGTGTATGTTTGTGTGCTTGCATGTATGTATGTATATATATATATGTATGTATGTATATATATATATATATATATATATATATATATATATATATATATATGTTTTAGGGAAAATAACCAATTTTCAAGAACTCATCGATGAAAATCCACTATCATATATAGAAAAATTAATAATTAAAAGCACAATAAATGAGTATAATATAAAGTAAAGTAAATATCATAAGACAAATATAATAAAAAGATTACACGTGTTTCATAACCAATTTTCAAATAGAAAAGAAATTTAAATCGATTAAAATCAATTGAAATTATCGAAAATAAATTCTATTCAAAAATATAGCTACTCGTCAGATCGTAAGTAGAACAATAATTAGATATATATCTCAACCAACAATAAGTACCAAATGAATTAATATGAAATACTTATTATATAAAGATAGAAAAATTATTTTAAAAATATCATAATATCAAAATAATAACCATTCAATAATCATCCCTTCATCCATTATAATAACATGTATATTATATACAAAAAACATCTTACATAAATTATCATTGTTTTAAATACAAGTTGAACGAAGTTTAAGTTTAAAATAATAATGAAGATAAAATTAGTACATATTTAACCGGTGTAATAGTTAAAGCTATACTATTTAAAGCTAAAGACGTTTATTTAATTATAATTAAGGATCAATTGAATAATAGAAAAATACAAGATTATTTATTTCTACAAACGTAATAATAAAAAATATGAATGAAAAAATTATGAATGGAAAACTTATGAATGTAAAAAATTAGGAAAGAAAAAATTATTAAGAATAAAAGATTATATATTTTATATATATATTATATATATATATATATATATATATATATTAAGAATAAAAGATTATATATATATATATATATATATATATATATATATATATATACCAGATTAAGCACATAAATGTGCAACAATGCAACAAGGTGGAAAAAAGAGTACTCAGATACCAGAGGTAGAGTAATATGCTTTATTTAAAAGCAGCAGAAATATAACAAAAAACTGTTACTCGGAGTTTCACGTTCCCATTCATTGGACAGTTTTGTTAGAAAAAACAAAACTGTTCGATGAACGGGAACGTGAAACTCCGAGTAACAGTTTTTTGTTATATTTCTGCTGCTTTTAAATAAAGTATATATTTTATATATATATAAATATAAAGATACACACACACACACCCAGATACATGTAAATCAACAAATCCAATATAAATATAGAAGTGAAAGGTGAATAAGAAGTTTCAATATAGCATCTATTTATTAAATGTCATATTTTCATTGCAAGGCAATGGTGTCATTATATCAAAATCCAATTAAATTAAGAATCAGGGAGAAAAATAGAAAAGATGTACAACTCAACATTTCAAAGATAAATTGAGGATGATTTACCATCTGTCAACTTATAAATAAACAGTATATCAGTCCTTATCTGTTTTTAGTGCCTTTATTTCTAAAAGTTATTCTGTTTATATCTGTAAATATTTACAAGTATATACTAAAGATTATTTATTCACTTTAACACCATTTTCTTTTCTTGTATGTTACATCTATTTATAAAGTTAATTACAACGTGTTCTAATTTTCTAGATTTTGTATATTTTCATCTTTGTGTTTTTCTCTCTGTTCTGTTACAGCAAATCACGTTATTGTTAATATTATCTCCCTTTATCATGAAATGACTGGTCTATTACTATATTGCAGTGATTCCCAAAGTGGGCAGTACCAAACCCCTGAGGGTGGTAGAAAGATCCAGCAGGGTGCATTGAAGAAATCTGGGGTGATAATGTGGTGGCCAAAAGCAGGTGATGGATATATAAAGAACTAAATAATTAGATTAAGTTGTATTTGTGAAATACAGGTAGTGTTTGAATTTGCTTCAGAGGGTGGTCTATGTTTGAGATGATGAGTGGGAAGAGGGGTCTAAGATTGTGGGTTAGGTGCCATGGGGAAGGTATACCAAAAAAGTTTGGGGACCACTGTTATATTGTATATCCAGTAGCCAACTACTTACTGGCAGACTTCAATTACTTTGAAAAATCAGCTACCTATTGCAAAATAATGCTAAATTTCTGGCATACATCCATTGTATAAATGGTATGAACTGAGTCACTTAAATCTTAAGTGCTGAATTTCCGAAATTTTTCTACAGCAAGTGTTTAAGCATTTTGTAAACCATCAGTAGATTTAAAGTTTGATATTCAAATCAAGATGCAAAAGATATGTCCATACTCTTTTACTACTCTCAGTACTTCCAAAATCTATGAAATTTTCTCTAAAGCATTTTAGTATTTTAAAAAAGAGTTGTCTGCATATTATTCCGTATCTCAGCTTCTACAAATCTGCTTGTTATTTAATCTTAGCTATAACACACACAAACTCTCACAAGCACATATACACACTCAAACACACACACACACACACACACACACACACACACACACACACACATATATATATATATATATATATATATATATATATATATATATATATACATATATATATATGTGTACCTCGCTTTTCAAACAACTCCGGTCATGAATAAATTGTGCTTTATCTCCTGTCTTTCTCATATTCATTTAATACAGTTGTACCTCAGTTTACGAATGCCTCTGATCACGAATAAATCATGCTTTATATATATCTATACCTACCTATCTATAAAGCACGATTTATTCGTTATCAGAGTTTTTCGAAAACTGAGGTACTACTGTATATATAATATATATTGTATATACCTATATTCATATATACAAATATGTTCATATATGTATGTAAAAATTCTTTTATTTTTTTGCTTGTTTCAGTCATTTGACTGCAGCCATCTATGTATATATATATATATATATATATATATATATATATATATATACAAACATATATATATGCATATAAAATGTATGCCTGCATATACATATATGTACATATATATATATATAATATATATTGTAGTATATCTATATTCATATACACAAATATGTTCATATATATATATAAATTCTTTTATATTTTTGCTTGTTTCAGTCATTTGATTGCAGCCATGTGTATATATATATATATATCATCATCATCATCATCATCGTTTAACGTCCGCTTTCCATGCTAGCATGGGTTGGACATATATATATATATATATATATATATATATATATATATATATATATATATATATATATATGCATATACATACATACACACACACACACATATATATATATATATGTACGTATATATATATATATATATATATATATATATATATATAATGTATTAAAGAATATGCATATATGTACATTTCCATATCTATCTATCTGTATTTATATTTTTAAAATTTTTTTACTTGTTTCAGTCATCTGACTGCAGCCATGTGTGTGTGTCAGTGTATATACACACACACACACTCACACGCTTTTAACTCACCACATATCAAGAATAAAGGAAATAATTTTGATCTTTCTGGACCTGCCAAAATAAAAGTAAACATTTGTTAAATTCTTCAGTCAATTCCCTCTCTTGGATATGGTTCTAAAAAGAAAAAAACACACAAAAACAGCTGCAACATATCCGCTTCAATAATTCCGGCAAACATCCACCATTGAACATTTGTTTGCATGAAAAAGAAATAAAAAAAAGTATTAAATGAAAAGAAAATTTTAGTTGTTTGCTTACAGTCTAGATTGAAAATTTATCAGCAAAAACTTACTATGGTAGTTCTGAATTCCTCCCACTCTTTACTGTTTAGATATTTTAGGATTCCATTTATTCAAGAAACTTCAGAAAACTTCTTGATTGGTCAACTAACTTTCTTATTGCTTCCAGACACTAAGTGACATGAGGATTTGTCATGTTTACCCAGAATTATTGGTTAAAAACTCAGTTGGCACTGCTTGCAACGGTCTTTCCTTTTTTTTTTTTTTTTTTTTTTTTCATATTCTGGTAGACAAATATGTTTTGTCTTTATTCTAATATTAAACATATGTAACATGATTTGTAAAGGACAATCATAGATTGGTTGAACTGTAACATAACAAAAACTAATGACCCAGCTTTTGGTATATAACAGTATTGCTAATTATGATATATTTACTATATGTTAAAATTCAAACATCTCTATACTATCATACAAGTATTTTCAGTTGCTTATATATTTCTTCGAATGATTTTGTCCTACTTTTAAAAAGGAGGCAAACTGCTTAAAAGACTGTCATTTGATCAAAGGATAATAAGTCCTATAATCACAAGTGGCATCGTGTAAATCTCATACTTCATGACTTTGGCCATTCAATAGAAACCATCAAAAAACACAAATTCTTGCTGTTAGAAAACATAATTCGGCAATAACAGATCATAAATTTATTTCTCATATGTATTAGGTCAGAGAGTTGATCAGAAACCATTTCTTCAAACAGATATAGTTTCACTTTCATGGAATCATCCGGAACCTATATTTAACACACACACACACACACAAACACATGCAGAACACACACACACACACACAAACATGTGCACATATACACACAGATGCATACATACATAGAAACACATACACATAAAGTACAATTGTTATTTCTTTCTTTTTATTTCCATCAATAGTTAAATGTATCAAAGATTTTCATCGTACTCCTATGACCTGGTCATAAATAGTCTACTTGAAACTGTAAAATAATGTTAGCAAATATATTCTTCTCTCTCTTGCTGAAGTTAGACATTTATTACCGTTCTATCGTATTATATGTACGGAGCATTGTAGAGTAGTGTTAAGTGCCCACAAAGCCAAGTTTGTAATTCCTCTACAAATCCTGGCTGAACCATTTAAACTTTACTTACTCATTCTCATTCATTCTGTTAGTTTACCTACAAGATTTTATCAATAATCAATAAACTCCAAATGGATGGGCATAGCCAGATTGAGTTGGTTCTTGATGCACTACATAAACATTGTGATCCAATGACACCATGTAAGAGCTACATGACATTCTTATTCAATATATTATTTATTTATTGTCAGTAGATATATTATATCAGCAAATGCATTTGGGCTGATAAGAAGTAAAGGAGTTAAAATTGGAGTACATATATAAATATGGATAGACCAAGTGAGACTAAGGTAAATTGCAATTTAACAATGCCAGTATATTCCTTAGAGTCTAATAATACCAATATATTTTATGCTTAGAAACAAAATAGATTGAATATAATTTATTCAAGATATTTCTTTAAAGCAAAGCAATATGTTTTAGCTTTAATGAAATGGATTTTAGTTAGTCATATAATTTTCTTTAGGGGCTCATGCATATCTTCATCACATTACCTATATATGCATCTATCCATATTTATATCTCCATCCATATACCTACTGGACATATGCTTGTATGCATACACACACTTGTGCATAAACCTCAAACACACATATATACATGCATATATATATATATATATATATATGACTTTATGTGTGCTATTCTAATATTCTCCTCTTTAAATTTAATTTCCCATCACTACTTCTATCAAAGAGAACAATACTTAAACTGAATGCAGGTCTCCAAATTTTATAGTTTGAATATGCCTTGTGTGGTGAAACTTCGGAGATATTGCCAATAAAATTCACACTTCAGCAGTTTTTTTTCATGTAATGTACATAATATAGGTATTAACAGAGATACATGCACAAACATGCACAACACACACACACACACACACACACACACACACACACACACACACACACACACACACACACACACACACTGTACAGTTTCTGTCTACTACCAATGTTACACACGAGACATTGGTGAACCTAGAACTACAATAGAAGGCACTTGCTCAAGATGCTGTGTTGTGAAACTGGACCTGAAACCATGTGATTGACAAATAAACCTCATCACCACACATATATACATATATACACAGACACACATGCGCACGTATGTGTGCGTGTGTGTGTGTGTATGTGCATGTGCATGTATGTGTGTGCACATATGTGTAAGATGGTTGCAAATTTGGTTTCATATATAGCCGCTTTCTCATTGTGAACAACTACCTGAAATAGGTTTCAGAGCTTTTATACAATAGACACTCACATAACTAATTAGCTCTGACTTAGTCACAATTGTTGCTCATATAACTTGGTCAAAAATCACACCAGAGGCGCTGCCACCTTTGTGCATTCATCCAACAGAAATTATCAGCTCAGCACTTGATAAACACATCTCTGGACATGGGGGACATCAGTGCCCATCAGAGCTGTTGGAACTGTGTGCATGTGTGTGCGTGTGTGTGTGTGTGTGTGTGTGTGTATATGCATATATATATGTATGTATATGTATATATATAAGCAACCCTTTTGGTCACTCAATTAGCCTTTCATGGATGACTTTTCAAGCTTTTGAAAGTGTGATATGATCATAGAATATGCTGGGAAGATCATTTCTAGGCCCTAAATCATGCAAAACTTCAACAACCTATAGCTTTCAGGCATTACACCATTACTATTTGATGAGCAATTTGAATTCTTTCAAACCAAGCCAATTCTTCTTTGTTATAGACTTTGATTCAGTTCTGTTCGGTAAAAGATATACTCAATGAATAATAGTGGTGTTTAAGGACTTAAAATTGTTTCTTTATGATGTCAGGAAATAACGAATTCTCTTTTATAGTTTGTACTGAGAAGGCTTTACAAAAACTAATACCTCATAAAGCAATATATGTCTGTACTGATGTGCATGCACGTAAATGTGTGTCTGTGTGTACAAGTGTATGTGTGTGTATATATGCGTGTATGTGTGTGAGTGTGTGCATGTATATATGTATATGTTGAAAGAAAGACTGTTTTACTGTGCACACAAACATATATGCACAGATATGCACAAACTCCTTTTATGAGTGTATCCATATATCTACACACAGAGACACACACACACACATATATATATATATATATATATATATATATATATATATATATATATATATATACATAGAAGTGTGCATATATACATATGTGTGTATGTGTGCGAGTGTAAACATGTGTATATATATATTCGTGTTTGCTGATGTATATGTATATATATACACATGAATATATATATGTGTGTATATATATATATATATATATATATATATATATACATACATATGTATATATATATATATATATATATATATATATATATATATATGTATGTATGTATGTATATTTTTATAATATACATATATTATATTTTATTAAATTATATTACATTATATTATATTACATATATATTATATTGTATTATATTACATTTAGATGCGCATGTATGAACATACATTTAAAGTGTTAAAATACAAATGTGAATATATGTAGTTCTATATACTTTCCTGTATAGGCTCTCACATCTATAGCATAGATATGCACTCTATTGCATATAAGTTTAATAGATTTAAATTGTAGTTTTTCTTAATGCACAAAACATATATTTATAGTAAAGATGGCATATTCACATGTAAGATATTTTACAAAGAACAGAAACAGTTTGAGAAAGATGTTTCAATATATTACAGACCCTAAGCAATGCTAATTTCTATTCTTTTTCTATTCTTTTATCGTCGTTGTCTTATTCTTTTTCTTCTTATTATTGTTGTTGTTGCTGTTATCATTATCTTCATCATCATCATCATATTCATAATCAATATCATTATCATCATTCTATTCTTCTTCTTATTATTATTATTATTATTACTATTATTACTATTATTATTGTTTTCATTATTGTTATTGCCTGCATCATCACTGCCACTGTCGACACCGCCATCCCCACTCGCACAACCTCCATCGTCATCATTATCATCATTGTCATCATCATCGTCATTTCCCACAATATTTTTCATCAGCATCATCAAAAGGAAAAATATTCTATTTTACAAATAATAAATATTTTATGCAAGGAATTCTGAAGTATTATAGATTGCGATATTTTATAGCCATTGTATGTTCTGGGGAGATTTTTGTATTTGAGGAATTATTATGGAACACATTAGGTGAAGTGAACTCTACTCTAAATGTAAATGAAGAACCATAGAAAATGTTTTAGAATATAAATGTAATATTTTGGTTATAAGACAGCAGAGTGTGATTTGAAAGAGATGAGATTTTACTGCTATTTTGAGCAAATTCAATGACCAGATAGAGGCATTTTTATTGCTTTTGTATCATCTTAGTGGTTGTGGTTGTTATCTAGCCAAAGGCAACTCTGATCAACCAGTCCTTTGATCAAAAACGTTCCAGTCATGACCATCCTATCTTTTCAACAGTAAATAGCACTACACTATTGAATATGTTCTTCCTGTATTTAAGATAATAGATGTTTCGAAAGAGATTTGGCAGCTACATTTAGCAGGTTGAAAGACTCAGGTAGCAGCTCCCTTATTGTATTATCTAGATAATACGGTGGAAGCACAATGGCCCAGTGGTTAGAGCAGCGGACTCACTGTCGTAGGATCGCGGTTTTGATTCCAAAACCGGGCGTTGTGAGTGTTTATTAAACTAAAACACCTAAAGCTTCACGAGGCTCTGGCAGGGGATGGTGGCGAACCCTGCTGTACTCTTCCACCACAACTTTCTCTCACTCTTACTTCCTGTTTCTGCTGTGCCTGTAATTCAAAGGGTCAGCCTTGTTACACTGAGAACTATGTCAAGAACACGTGTCTGTAGAGTGCTCAGCCACTTGCACGTTAATTTCACGAGCAGGGTGTTCCATTGATTGGATCAACTGGAACCCTCGACGTCGTAAGCGACAGAGTGCCAACAACAAGATTATATGGTTACATAGAGCATGTATATGGATGTGAATGTGTGGGTATATGCAAATATTTGCTCACTGTTTTATTTATTTATTTTTTTGGCATTCTTTAAGGCAATAGGAGAGGTTCTGAAGGAGACTAATACACCTTGTGTGTTGTTTTTTCACCTGTCTGTTTTTTGTTTTTTTGTATATTTGAACCACATATGTATGTGTGCATGTATTATGTGTATGTATATATATGCAAACACACACACACACACACACACACACACACACACATAAATGGTGTATGGTATGTATACATATATATATATATATATATATATATATATATATACATTACAGGTGCAGGAGTGGGTGTGTGGTAAGTAGCTTGCTTACCAACCACATGGTTCCAGTTTCATTCCCACTGCGTGGCACCTTGGGCAAGTGTCTTCTACTATAGCCGTGGGCCGATCAAAGCCTTGTGAGCGGATTGGTAGACAGAAACTGAAAGAAGCCCGTTGTATATATTATATATATATGTGTGTGTTTGTCTGTATATTTTTGTGTGTCTGTGTTTGTCCCTCACCACCTCTTGACAACTGGTGTTGATTTGTTTATGTCTCCATAACATAGCAGTTCAGCAAAAGGGTCCACTAGAATAAGTAACAATCTTTAAAGAGTAACCACTGAAGCCAATTCTTTTGACTAAAAATAAATCTGCCCTCACTTGCAAAATATTCAATCGTGAAACATAAGTAAAAGAACTTTAGCTATGGATTAAATTTCATGCTAGTCAATGTGCATATCCCTAATTTTCTTAACATTGCTTTGTTCAGTCTCAGAGGGTCTGTAAAATCAATGAACAAAACTCCCTTCTCTAGAATGAACCAATAAGACTTTTTATTTTTGAATATTGTCAGTTTCAGTCCCTAAGCATTGGCTTGAGTCTAGTAGTGGAGGACTCCCAAAAGAATCTTTTAACAAGTCTTGCATTGACTTGATGGTCAAATAGTAAAAGTAAATTTTATGTTTTTAAGCTAACACCTCCAATCTTGTCAATATCCCAGCTAGCTGAAGCAGGTAACTTCCTGTCTTTAATTGTATGGAAACAAAAGCAGAGATATATTTTAGTGCAGTGTGAGTAGAAACGGGGGGAAAAAAAATGTTGGTTTCCAAGGTAATGTCATTAATATTTGATGGCTTTGAGCTCAACACTATTTTTCCTTGACCATAATATAGTTATCTGGAAGTAGGTAACAGCATGACACAATGCCAAGCTAATTAATACTAAGGAAAGTCATCAAGTTGTAAAAAACTTTAATTATTCCATTAATCTAAAGGTGATATATTTTATAGCTACTTAATATATACCACTAAAAGAAAATAGATAATTTTCAAAAATTACTGAAAGTGTGTCTTAAATATTTAGAACTCGATTCTCTAATTCTGAAATAAAGTTTATTGTTTTGGAAATTATTTTTCTCTTCTTTAATAGATAATTGTTTATGACTTCTAAATGTGTCTGTAATTTTCTTTCTCTCTGTAGATTTTCCCTACAAAAACAAAAATTTAAAACAACATATATTCTTATAATTGCTGGAATTACATTATTTACCACCTTACTACCAATAACTTATATTCTCTTAGATTTGCTTCAATAAAACTATTATTAAACTAAATAGAAATAATTTTATTTTATAGTTATTCAGATTCTGAGAGGAAATTAAGAAAATGGACATTACATTCATTTACAAATATATATTTCATTAAAAGATTTTTTTTTTTTCTTCAAATTAAAATGAAAAATAAACAACAAAACAAACAACAACAAAACAATATATTTCAAACATCAATAGTATTAGAAGTCACTCAAATAGTTTTGATGTAAAAATCTTAGTATACACACCCACCACCGCCGCCACCACCACCGCCGCCACCACCACCACCGCCACCTTACTAATTTCTCTTAAAAATCCATTTATTTGTATATCATGTTTAAATGTTTTGCAAGCGAGGGCAGATTCCACCCACTTTGTGAACCACCACCACTGCCACGCTGCCACCGCCACCACCACTACCCCCCACCACCACCACCACTACCATCACAACAGTATCTCAGTACTGTTGTTTTTTGTATTGCAGCTCACTTAATTTCCTGAAAGTGAGCACTGAATTGTAACAATTTCTTTTGTCACAGCAATTCAATGTGTTTTTACCTCTCTTATTCTTTAGATCATTTCTTTTGAGTTTTTATGACTTTTTATTCCTAATTTCATTTGATTCGCTTATTTTCTTTTTTATTTTGATTTTCTTCCTTTATTTATTAATTCATTTTTTTTTTTTTTTGCTCTATGTATATGTATTTTAGTCAAGGAAGATGTGCACAGAGTCAGCCAAGATTATTCATTAGTTATAGTTTTTGGTTGCAAAATGCATGCAAAAGAGGGAGGGAGATAATGAGAAGGAAAATTGCTTGAATGATAGGCAGGCCAAAAGTGTTGAAGAAAATAGCTGAAACGCAGATTATATGCTGAGTAAATTATATAAACATAGTTAGAAGAGAGCAATTTCTATGGTAGAATTGGAAGTTAGTGAGGAAAAACAACAGAGTTACGTATGAAAATGAGCTTAGTTTACATACTATTTGTAGGTGTATTGGAATAGAAACATCTCTGAAGACAAATTAAAAAAAAGACTTAGAAAAATATATATACAGTCGCAGGAGTGGCTGAGTGGTAAGAAGCTCGCTTCCCAACCACATGGTTCCAGGTTCAGTCCCACTACATGGCACCTTGGGTAAGTGTCTTCAACCATAGCCTCAGATCAACCAAAGGCTTGTGAGTGGGTTTGGTAGATGGAAACTCAAAGAAGCCCATTGTACATATATATATATATATATATTTATATAGCAATTAGAAAATATATAAATTTAGGGTAAAATAACCCCCCTTTTACCCGCACCCACTTATTACACTTAGTATAGCACTAGTGTAACAATAATTGGGTACCCTCCCAGCAGTATATTGGATAGATACTATCCCTTAGTGGGTTGAATCCTCAACCCCTAACTCTCTTGCATTATATATATTTATATATAAATATTTATA
>NC_142934.1:49356683-49359183 GCF_046866305.1 Octopus bimaculoides
AATAACACACAGCTTAGCCAAGCTTATAAACAACTACTCATAACAAAATAGCATGAAAATGGAGACAAGGTCTTAAAAGCAGCCATACCTGTGCCTGGTGGCCATGTATATTTAATATTTAATATATGTTTATGTGAGTACATGCTTGCATGTATGTGGAGAGGAGTGTTGGTGTGTGTTTGTAAGTGGGTGTATGTTTGTGTCTCTGTATGTGTATGCGTTCATGTATGTGTGTGTGGTATGTGTGTTTGTATGTGCATGTCTGTGTATTTCATGTGAGAGCCTGTTTCTGCATGTGCAAGTGTAGGTGTGTTTGTTTAACCATATTTTGAAATCACATGTTACTTGTAAACCTCTGTCACCACAATTTATGTAAGTGTTGTTTAATTCCAATCTTCCTACGAAATATGTCCGGCTATAGTGAAAAACAATGCTGTGTGCCTGGAAGCTAGTGAAGATTCATAACAAGAAAGGCATTTGAATATAGCTAATTTATTTCAATGAAAGTATGAAAATGTGGCAATTAATATATTAATTGTGAGTGGATTTGAGGAACCAAAATTAATAGAAGCTCAGTGTACACACACACACACACACACACACACACACACACACACACACACACACACACACACACACACACACACACACACACACACACACACACACACACACACACACACACACACACACACACACACACACACACACATATATATGTATGAATGTATATATATATATATATATAAATATATATATATAGGTATATATATATATAATATATATATGCTAGTAAAGATGATCACCACATCAATAAGGCTGCTCAGTGTTACTAATAGTTTAACTGCAGGCAGATCTTCTGCCAGCTGGTAATAGGTGCAGCCCTGTATATTACTTGCAATATATATACAGGGTGCAGGCTGTACTTGTAACCAGCTGGCAGAAGATCTGCCTCGGGTTAAACTGGTAGTAACGTTGAACAGCCATATTGATGTGGTGATTAATTTTACTTGTTAGTATAGTCACTATTCTCATCTCTTTTTGAGATTTTACAGCTAGCTACTTTGTTTATATATATATAAATATACATATACACACACATACGTATCATCATCATCATCATCGTTTAACGTCCGCTTTCCATGCTAGCATGGGTTGGACGATTTGACTGAGGACTGGTGAAACCGGATGGCAACACCAGGCTCCAGTCTGATTTGGCAGAGTTTCTACAGCTGGATGCCCTTCCTAACGCCAACCACTCAGAGAGTGTAGTGGGTGCTTTTACGTGTCACCCGCACGAAAACGGCCACGCTCGAAATGGTGTCTTTTATGTGCCACCCGCACAAGCCAGTCCAGGGGCACTGGCAACGATCTCGCTCGAAAATCCTACAGGAGCCAGTCAGGCGGTACTGGCAACGGCCACGCTCAAAATGGTGCATCTCATGTGCCACCCGCACAAGAACCAGTCCAGGGGCACTGGCAACGATCTTACTTGGCTTGCCGGGTCTTCTCACGCACAGCCCATTTCCAAAGGTCTCGGTCCGTAGTCATCGCCTCGGTGAGGCCCAATGTACGAAGGTCTTGCCTCACCACCTCAGCCCAGGTCTTCCTGGGCCTACCTCTTCCACGGGTTCCCTCAACTGTTAGGGTGTGGCACTTTTTCACGCAGCTATCCTCCTCCATTCTCACCACATGTCCATACCAGCGCAATCGTCTCTCTTGCACGCCACAACTGATGCTTCTAATGTTCAGCTTTTCTCTCAAGATACTTACACTCTGACGGGTATTCACATTGACATTACACATCCAACGGAGCATACTGGCTTCATTCCTTGCGAGCTTACGTATGTCCTCAGCAGTTACAGCCCATGTTTCACTGCCATGTAGCATGGTTGTTCGTACGCATGCGTCATACAGTCTGCCTTTTACTCTGAGTGAGAGTCCCTTTGTCGCCAGCAGGGGTAAGAGCTCTCTAAACTTTGCCCAGGCTATTCTTATTCTAGCAGCTACACTTTCAGCGCACCCACCCCCACTACTAACTTGGTCGCCCAGATAGCGGAAGCTATCGACTACCTCTAGTTTTTCACCCTGGAATGAGATAGAAGTTGTTTCCTGTTTGTTTGCAGTCTTTATTGCACCTGAACATCTGCCACAAACAAAAACTAACTTGCTAGTTAACCTGCCTTTGATGTTGCTGCACCTCTTATGTGTCCATAGCTTGCACCGGGTACATCTTATAGAGTTACTACCTACTCCTTTTCTACATACTGAGCAGGGCCATCTACCTGAAGGGGTTTGTGTTTTATCTACCTTCCTACTTATTAGGATTTTGGTTTTAGCTAGGTTGACTCTAAGGCCCTTCAATTCTAGACCTTGCTTCCACACCTGAAACTTCTCCTCTAGTTCTGATAGTGACTCCGCAATTAGGGCAAGGTCATCAGCATAGAGGAGCTCCCAGGGGCAACCTGTCTTGAACTCCTCTGTGATTGCCTGGAGGACT
>NC_142934.1:49361683-49389183 GCF_046866305.1 Octopus bimaculoides
TTACATATCTCTCCCACCTGTGCTCCAGGGTGTAGAGACCTAGTGCCTTCAGTCGCTCCCTGTAGTTCATCTGTTGGACTGTGGTGATTTTTTTTGTATAGTGCCGCTGAATTGCCTCGAGTTCTGCTGTCCGCTTAACACTGTGTGGTGACCACAACTGAGAGCAATAGTCTAGGCGGCTCAGAACAAATGTCTTCCACAGAGTCAACATGACTTTTTGTCCTCAGTATCCACCCTGCCAGTTGTCTGCACTTTGCTGTCAACTTGACAATGTGCATGTGAAATGATGCATCACTACACATGTTGATGCCCAGATCTCTTACTGTTTGTGGTTCTGGGATTGCAGTACCTCCAGGCCCTGTGTATGCCAGTTGGGAGGTGCTTGTGGTCTTGTAGCGCAGTACTTGAATTTTTTTGCATTGAACTGCATATTATTTTGCTCTGCCCACTCATATATTGCATTTAGGTCATTCTGCAGGCTTACAATATCATCAGGATTCTTTATTGCCTGAGATATCTTTGTGTCATCAGCATAGCTAGTGACAGTGGCTCTCCGAGTGATCGTGGGCATGTCCAAAGGGCCTCTATGAACAGTAGTGGCCCCAGAACAGTTCCTTGTGGAACACAGCTCAATATTTGTGTTTCCCTAGATAGTTCTCCATTGGCTGCAACTGTCTGACTTCTACCATTCAGGAAGTCATGCAGCCACTCTCCTAATTTACCAGCTATGCCAAGGTTTCGCAGCTTGTGACATATCAAGCCATGATCAACTTTGTCAAAGGCTTTTGCAAAGTCGAGATATATCACATCAGCATTTGAATGGTCAAGTAGCTGATTCAGGACCCAGTCATAATGCTGCAAGAGCTGCGTGAGGCAGCTTCTACCTGCACGGAAACCATGATGGGTCTCATTCAGCAAGTCATTTTCTTCTAGGAACGCAATCAATCTCCTTCTGACAATTTGTCCCATGACTTTGCTAATATGTGAAGTCAGAGAGATGGGCCTGTAGTTCCCAGCCTCTGCTCTGCTTCCACCTTTATGGATAGGACATATGGTGCCTTCCTTCAGCTTTTTGGGAAGTTTACCATTTGCAAGGAAACTCTGGAAGAGTATCCGGAGTGGTCCTGCTAGTTCTTGTTTACACGACTTTAAGAGGACAGCTGGGAAACCATCGGGGCCAGTTGCCGAATTTGAGCTCATTTCATTTATGGCAGCTATCACATCTTCCTCTTCAATGTCGATGTAGGTAATGGATGCAGTCTTTTTCTGCTGAGTGCTATTGTCAAAGAAATCAGCTGGGTTCTTTATCTGCATGTGACTCAGAGGAGAAGTGAAGACACTCTTGAATTGTGTACTGAGCACTTCACTTATCCATGTGGGATCTGCAGTCAGTGAGCCATTAGGCAGGAATAGGGGTCCTATCTTATACTGTACCGTAGCAGTCTCCTTTGCAAATCTATAGAAAGCCTTGGGGTTTGTTTTTATGCTTTCTACTGCTCTTTTCTCCTTCTCTGCTCTCTCCTTTTCATGGGAGAGTTTAATTTTGTTTTCTAATTCTAATAGTGTTAGTTTTAATTTAGCCCTTTTCCTATCCTCCAGTTCTCTATTTAACTGGTTTGAGACCTTTGTTCTGTGTCTCATAAGGATTTTCCTTTCTCTAGGAATTCTATTGGCATGTTTGCTGGTCTTTCTATATGGCACGTATTTGGTGCATATGTCTTGTATGGTTGACATAAAATGACTTAGTTTGAGGTCATTGTCTTGTATAGAAAGGCTGTCATGCCAGTTTTGATTTTGAATCTCTCTGCGAATTGACTTCTAGTCCGCCCTGTGGAAATTCAGGTTGGATATTGCTTGAGTCCTCCTGCTGGGGTGGGTGTCAGTGGGTTGTCCAGGACCATACATAGTTAATTCTATAATGTTATGATCTGAGAGAGATGTGGGCGTTATTTTCACATTATGGATTAGGTTCACATTGTTTGTGAAGCAGAGATCTAAAATATTGCTTCCCCTGGTTGGTTGGAGTATCACTTGTTCTATGAACAGCATGTTGGATAGTTCTAACAATGATTTTGCCTGGCTTTGTTAATGCAGTGACATCCCAGAGAGGATGTGACCTTCAGGCCATTTAACATTTGGGAGGTTAAAGTCGCCTAGGAAAAGTATATTGATGTGTTGGTCCAGATTTGTCAGGACCTCTTCTATGCGTCTGAGGCTGTCCTCAAATTTACCTTCCTGCTTTGCGGTATTTGGTGGACGGTATGTTGAGCATACATCTACATCAATTTGTTTTATGTGTACTATTAAAGTATTACATACAGAGTTTGAGTGTGATAGTAGTAGTAGGGATGTGACATCTTCTCGGATGTACATTGCAACTCCCCCATGACTTCTATCCCTTCTGTCTGTTCGGAGTACGGCATACTCTGGTATATTTATCTCCGCATCTGCTATATTTGTTAGATGCGTTTCGGTAAGCACCATGCATATTGCTTGATTGCATGTTACTAGGTCTTTCAAATATAGGAACTTATCTTTGCCGCCTGTTCGTAATAGGCCCCGGATATTCAGTAGGAATATGGGTGTGATATCTGTGCAGGGGTTCCTGGTGTTAGCGGTGGTCATCCCTGATCCATCATCTGTGGTGGTCTTGGACAATGGTTCGTGTGGCGTTGACTCTGTACCCTCTGCATCCACGTTAACTGTTGTACCATTTTCTGGGCCAAGCTTAAAAAAGCTTGCTGCTCAGCTACTGCAGTTCGTACAGCCTCTGCATACAGCCTTTTTTTGGGAGCAGAAGGAATATACGGACTTCTCTCTTTGTGAGTCCTGTTGGTATTCGGTGGATTATGTGTACGTAGATTTAAGCTTTCTGGTCTCACTTTTCTGCGCTCCCACTTATTTTGTTGTAAGTGGTTATCTACCTTGTTTAGCTGGTGGTGTTTGGGATGGGCAAATTTGCAGTTTCGTCCCTTTTCCCCGTGCCAGCAGGTACCATTTAGGTAGAATTTACAGATCTGTTTCTTTTTCTTTTCCTCTGTGTGACGTGTTTGGGCTTGAAGCCTGTTTGTGTTTACCGTCTTCTTGTCTGTTCTCCTGTCTTTGTCGTTTGTGGTGCAGCATTGTGTTAGTGGTACAAGTGTATGTGGAGTGCTCAGCCATTTGCACATTAATTTCATGAGTAGACTCCTCTGTTGTTTGGATCAACTGGAGCCATCGTCGTCATAACCAATAGTGCCAGATGAATTGATAGATAGATAGATACATACATACATACATACATACATACATACATACATACATACATACACATATATGTGTGTGTGTGTGTGTGTATATATATATGTGTGTGTGTGTGTATGTATAGATGCATCATATATATTTGTATGTACGTATGTATGTGTCAAGAGCAATTTAATCCTTAAATTGTGTGACAAGTAACTGATATTTGGAACTGCAGTGTATTCCCATGCATATTATTGTATTTGTATCCTCTGTTGTGACTCCTGGGTTTCAGTGTTTCACAGAGTACATTGTATGAACATCTTTGCAATCCAATAATAATAATAATATATATATATATGTGTGTGTGTGTGTGCATATGTATGTGTGTATATATGGTAATTTGACAATAAGACTTGATTATGTAATATATGTTATGTATGTTATAATCACCTTAATTATATGAAACATATGTAAGATGGTGTAACTAAACATGTTATAAACAATCTTTCATGTTTCGTTTTATTTACATGTATGTATGTGTGTGCATGTAAATAATGTACAGAATTATATATTTCATCTGTGTGTTTATATGTCTATGCCTGTGTGTTTAGATACAGATATAGCTATATGCACACATATATCCATTCTCACATGCATACAAGACTATCTTGGGTGTATGTTTGTATGTATGTACCTGTTTGTAATGCCTATTTGTGTTTTTGTAATTCATATGTAAACCTTCTCCAATATATCTTACACGTAAGTGAAGAAAAAAAGTTTTGTAAAATACATTTATTGAATTCCCATAGGTTTTCTGTAGGTTCTCAAAATATGAACTGACCAAGTGTATTATAAACATGTTTACAACTTTATAACATTCTCATGATATCTTGTTACTCACTACAAACTGATATCATAATATCTTGTTAACTAACTTGTTGTAGCTAATTGTGTCTCAGGTGGTGTCTGTATTGAAGAGTCTAGATACCTTGTAACTTTAGCATTCAACCTGGCCATATGCAGCCAAAATATTAAACTAATTTTATGTTAAAACTGGCAAGATATGGCCACTCACACCTGTCCTACAATATCATTCTAAATGTAAGCAATCATATCATGAAAGTCTCTTAGCTACAAAATAATGAATGATTAATTCAAAATAATGTGAATAAATTTGAGAGAATGACCTGAAGGCTAAAGGGTTAAGCTTATGCAGTGCCTTATCATAAACTAGAAGACTGAGGCAGTGATAAATATCTGCATCACTACTTTTATTCTAGCATGCTACATGTGAGAAGCCATACCAGTCCCTCCGCAGGAACTTGCTCTGCACCCCAGTCCACACTATGTGAAATGTAATTCACCGAGGCAGATTATTCTATGGCCAGATACTCTTACTGTCTTCAGCATCCACTTGTTTCCAAGCAAGGTAACATTTCTCTTAGTCCTTGAAACATGA
Source organism: Octopus bimaculoides (assembly GCF_046866305.1). Classification (NCBI taxonomy): domain Eukaryota; kingdom Metazoa; phylum Mollusca; class Cephalopoda; order Octopoda; family Octopodidae; genus Octopus; species Octopus bimaculoides. Next base: position 49,366,368 of record NC_142934.1, read on the forward strand.
GCATCTCAATGGCTGCACATGTTTTCATAGAAGTTTACAAACGAATGATACTGCTTCTATGAGAGTGACATTTATTTACATTTAAAACGGTATGCCAAAGCAAGAGATACCCATGCATATATAATTAAGATGATGCTGTAAAACATGCCTTCCAAGATTTTATTGACTCTTGATTGCCAGGCTTTCACAGTTCCAGGCTGGACAAGCTACCACTGAAATGGCAAAAGTGTATTGACAACATGGGTGCATACTTTGATGAATAAAACTATTCATTGTATTTATAAAACACTAGCAAACTTTCTTTTCTTTTCTACAAATTTCATACTTGATGACTTAATAGTTGGTGGGGATCTCTTGTTCTAGGATTGCATGGTTGTAGCCTTCAAAGTGTTATGTCATAAACTTGTCAGTACTCAATGCCAAGCTTTGTGTTTTATATGCCAAGTACCAGTGTACCATCTTCTCAGTGAACTGGTCCATTTTTTTTATTATTCTGTTGTTCCGATAAATAATTCTATCAATGCTCCTTGGGAAGAGATCTGTATTAGATTGTATCTCATACCTTTCCTCAAGTTCGTTAGCTATCCTAATTATGCTGTTGATTTCATGGTCACAAACTAGAGCAAGATAGTTTCTGGTCTCTTTTCTCTGCATCAGATGTAGTTTTAGTTTCACAATACATGCTTCATATGACATCAATACAGATTTGAGACCATGGCCACCATTCATGCATGGGAAATATAGCTTGTCTATATCTCCATTGATGTTGAAATCTTGTGTAACACTGAGTAGCTTCTGAGTTCAAACATCCATCTCATTGAGTTCTTGTAGTGACCAGTTCAGTAGGCCAAGCATATGCATGCAGACAGGCACTGCTAAAAGTGTTGTGCGCAATATGCTTGTTGTAAGCTGAGATTTTTGATAACCATATTCTCTTTTTATTCCTGATCCTCTCCTTATTTATGAGTCCATCATATCTGACATTCTCATCTTGTCCAAGATACCTATAATTGTCAACCGACTGTAGAGTTTGTATTGTCAAACCATTCATTCTTAGGTTTTCAGAGGAGAGCACGACCTTTTCATGATTTATTATTAAAAATGCACATTTAGACACACAAAGTTTCATCCCAATATCTATAGAAAATTATGTTTTAAGTATCAGTAGTTTTTTTTTATGTGATCAATATTTATCCCATACAGTTTCAGATCATTGACAAAAAAATGTGGGATACATCTTGATCTATTTCACTGATCACTATGTTTTGTGAACATGTATGATAGGAAGTTTAATGAGAGAACAAGAAACAACATCAATGGGATATCATCCTGAAAGATGCCTTCTTGGTAGTGAATGCATCTGACTCAATTTTCTCCTTATCACCCTTAAGCAGCAAAGTGGTGTACCAAATCTTGGTCAGGCATTCAAAAGCACCCACTAATGGTTGTGGAACTTTGGCGAATTGTAATGCTTTGATTTTGATAATTCCCTAGGTGTTATAACTATCAAAAGTCTTTTGATAGTTTAGTCATGCTACGGTTAAGTTCCTGCAATGTTTTATTGTTTTTTTCTTGAATCATTTTGTAAATTAATAACTGCTTTATGCAGCCATGCACCTCCATCTTTCCTCCAACTTTCTCAGGTATTATAATGTTGTTGGTAGCACAATGATTCTGCAAGAACAGATTGAGGTACCCAGTATATAATTTGTACATGATATTCTAGCTGGCTATTGGGCAGCAAATTTTAGCAAGGGTGGTTTAGTTATTTTGGGGGATGAGGAGAATATGTATGTATGTTTGCATATGTATGTATATATGTGTGAGCCATGTAAGCATGGAAATGTGGATGTTAAGTAATCTTGATTACATGATGATATTATATGATATATATATATATATATATATATATATATATATATATATATATATAAGAATTTAAGGATTGGAGAAAACGCATGTTATAATTGCATACTTTATTCCAAGAATAAAGTATGCAATTATAACATGCGCTTTCTCCAATCCTTAAATTCTTAAATATACTCAAATACCCAAAATTTCAAGGAGTTCCTGCCTTAAAAACAGGAGCTAACCACAGTTATTTTGTGTTCTTTGCTACATTGGTTTCTATTAACCCATTTATTCTATCAGAAGAATTTTTATTCATTAAGATAGAAGAAATACACATAAATATATATATATATATATATATATATATATATATATATATATATATGTGATATTTAAGATTTTTAACTCACACTATTACACCTTAGTATGTGCCTTATGTCTGTGTTTGTGTGTGCATTTGTGTGGTACAGTCTGAGATGTAATGTAGCGAGTTAGAAATATTTGATTAACTCAGACTGAGATACAATAAAATGAAAAACATACCAGTTGCTTTCAATCATATCAAGTATATTGTTGTCATTTCCCCAAAAGTTAAAATCACTGATATATTTAGTGTTATCTCTCTTTTGTATTAGTCTTATTTTTTATTTCAAACACCATTGGAGAGCATTTTTGTCTTTTAATTACAAGAATAATCTCAGTTTACTGAATTTTTTCACATTGCTGTATTACATATGTAAGTTTGTACAATATGTATATTTAGTAAGCAAAGTGTTTCCTCGGAGTATTTTCTCACAATTTTAGACTTTGCATATATATACGTTTGTTTTTATTGTGTGTTTACGTATATAAACTTTACAAAAAACAAGCATAAGTGTAATTGTTAATGCTTATTTGATTTTACACTGCACTGGTAGAAATAGTTAATGAATATTGCTCTTCATATTGAGATAAGGTGTAGCAAAAACCAAAACAGAAAAAGAAAAAAAAAAGAAATTGTTTTGAGAATTACATTGTATATTTTCTCTAGTCAATCCATGTTTTCTGATTTGTGCCAGTAGTTGCTATAAAATGTCATTTTTTTCAGTAACAAGATGTGTAATTGATTTAGTTCTGTGAAATTGTTTTATGACGATATGTCTGCAATATTAACTATTTTTCTGTAGAAGAACAGAAATCCATTTGCTTTCCATATGTATGGAAAGTAAATTGATTCTACAAACTGTAAATTGGCTATACATGAAGTATAAACTTCTTGCTGAAGAAATAAGATTATTGTACAAGGCTACTAGTTTTGTTTCAGTGAAAATACCAGGCATAGTGAGACTTGGGTAATTAGAAATGTAGCTGGTGTATTCATTCTTTAATGATGATAACAATAATAACAACCACAGAAAGAACATAATTTGACAGAAGTAATACTTTGACGTCTGTAAGTGCATTGTTAAAGCTAGAAGACAAATCTAATGGCTCATTGAAGAGATAACTAGATAGCTAGATATGGAAGAAGGAAATAATAAAAAAATAAACAAATTCTATTGAAGACAGATTAATGACAGAGATCAGAGAATGGAGGGTGAATGAAGAATGAAAGGAGCAGATAGAGGGGGGACCCAGATATAAAGAGTGGCATTATGAGAAAGATGACAATTAAAATGCAAGAGGACCTAAAGAATTTGACAATGGAGACAAACAATGAAAGAAAGAAAAAAAATAAATGATTTCAGAAAATGATGAGAAAAAGAACTTGGAACAATAAATGGGAAAGGTATAGGAAGATGGGGAAAAAAAATTATAAAAGTGGAAAGTTAAAAAATTAGAAACAGACAGGAAATGGAGAGATGTGTTCTGCTGCAAGAGAAAGAGAGTGAGTGGAGTAAGGAAAAATACTTGAATTCCTGGAAGCTTAAAAATTGCATCGATGAAACCATGAGTGAAACTTCTGTTATTGTGATTCAGTATTCTGCAATAAAATTAATCAAATTCTTTAAGTTATTGTTTAGATAATTGAATTAATAAATAAAGATAACAGTGAATGTATTTAATTAACTACCCAATCCTACTGCTCTTTAGCTGCTGATCCCTACTATATATATATATATATATATATATATATATATATACAGACAGATAGATAGATAGATATAGATAGATATATAGATAGATAGATAAATAGATAGATAGATAGATAGATAGATAAATACATACATACATAGACACACACATATTATTACATATATATATATATGTTTATGCACATATATACATGCACACATACATGTGTGTGCATATGTATGTGTGTGTGTGTGTGTGTGTGTGCAAGCATGCGTGCGTGTGTGTATTCATGCCAACAAAGCTCTGATTTAAATTTTCTAGTGCTTTATTCCTGAAAAGTTAGTGCATATATAAAATTCAATCAATTCCAAGTTTCTAAGACATTAACTAAAAATGACATTTGTTTCATAAATAGTAAATAGCAGATGTGAATCATGTTTAGCTCAGGTGATAAAATGGCAGCCTATTGAGAAAAATATAAACTAACACCAATGACATTCATTTAAATATATTTGAAAGCCAATGCTTGTCTACATTTCAATACAATATCCAGATTCATATACATATGTAAAATCCAAAGTAATTATATTTTTTATCTATTTTCTTATAACCTTGTACAAGGCATTTAACAGAAGAGCAGATGCAAAATTCTAAGTATGTATATTATGCCTGGCTTAAAGCTATATGGTTCTCATTTTCTAATAAGCATTGTCAATTCTACACATCTTGTTACAAGAAGATATGTAATAAAACACAATTTAGATTATAGCTTCCACTCAAATTTCTACAGAATTACCTGCTAATACATACATTGTAGAAATGGATTCTAGCCCAATACTCCCTATTTCTAACTCATTTATTTATTAACTAATCATCCATTAACATCGATATACAAATGTTGTGTTGGAGTTATTTCTTATGAAATTCAGTCTAAGAATTATAACATTCTCTTCTACTGTCATTGTCTAACATACTTATATAAGTGGATAAGCATATTCCTATCTTAAGTTTAAGAATAATGCTTCCAGGTTCAAATTTGTGTCTGTTCTATGTACACACCATGGAATAATGGTGATAATGTGATGACAATCAAAGAGCAAACCAATTGAAGTATAGATTAAATGATAATATAAAACAAAGTAAATATCAAAATAAAAAACAAAATTAAAATTCTGTGAAACTAGAAGCTAATTTAAGCTATATTATTAAAGTAACTTTAAGACAAATATCAGAATGATTACTAAAAGTAATGACAAAATTATTATACAATGTGTTGTGGCTCAATAAACAATCAAGCAAAACTTGTCTCAGTCAACAGAAATTTTGTAATAATCTTAATATGTAAAAATATGATTCCAAATTGATTGGTGTGTCTGGATATGAAGCTGAATTACATCAAATGCAAATCCTATATGCAAATTTACGTATGACTAATAACTTGAAAACTCTGTAATCTTCTCTTTTTTACAAATCTTTACATGTGGCTGGAAATGATATTGCTGTTGTTGGTGTTGTTTAACCTCAGGTCAGCCCACATCCAGTTGACTTATAATCAAAAGCATTCCTCTCTTGACCATTTCACATTTTTATATATTCATCAAAAGTTACATTGTCCAATATAATCATAATTGGCAGTGGTGTGATTTAAGGGAGATTTCACTGTCATTTCTAACAGATTAAGCAGGCACATAGAAGCTCTGTGTTTCAAGTACTGAGGGATAACAACTTTCCACACAATAAAATCAGCTATATAGGTGACTAGAATGTTTTCTATGTAACCTAATACTGTCACCAAGTATTTCTTAATATACTCAGTCACTGAATGCGGTGAGATGGCAAAATTGTTTGTACATCAGGCAAAATGCTTAGCAACATTTCATCCATCTTTACTTTCTAAGTTCAAATTCTGTTGAAGTTGACTTTGCCTTTCATTCTTTCAGGGTGAGTAAAATCAGTACCAGTTGAGCACTGGCAATCACCTTACCCCATACCCTGAACTTGCTGGCCTTGTGTCAACATTTGAAAGCATTATTTGTTTAATGTAAGACAGGAGAGCTGACTGAATCATTAGCCTGCTGATCAAAATGCTTACCAGCCCTTTGTCTGTCTTCACGTTCTGAGTTCAAATTCTACCAAAGTCGACTTTCCCTTTCATCCTTTCAGGGTTGCTAAAATAAGTACCAGTGGATCACTGGTATCAATGTAATTGGCTTCCCCATTCCCTGTAATTGCTGGCCATGTGCCAAAATTTAAAACCAATATATTCAGTCATGTTGTTCTGGATTACAATGACTGACAACTCTGTCAAATAATATTGGATAATGTATTCTTAGATGGTCTTGGCTAGAACATCTTCAATAAGTCACAAATTGACATTGTTATTAGAGCAGTGGATAGAATGCTTCATAGCATTAGTTCTGATTCTCTGGACTTTGAGTTCAAATGTTGCTGAGGTCAACATTCATTTTCTTTCTTTCAAGGTTAAAAACAAAATGAAAAGAAAAAAAAAAAACAGTGCAATGAATTGATTCAATTGCAATGAAATTGAATCAGATGCCTAGTGGTATTTCTGCATTCCAAATCCAAATCTTGTCATGGCCTACTTCAGCTGTAGACTTCATCCGTTTGGGTTAGGTTTCCTGTTTGAGGGTTCCTCTTTTCTTCAAGTCTTATAGATTTTGTAAAGAGTCATGGGCAAGCCTTCTTTCTTGACTAAAAGAATAGTAACAATGATTTATAAAGCAGGTGCTGGAAAGTTCCTGGTTTTAAGGGTTTCTTGGAAGGCCTGATTGGAGGCCCAACTTTCTGAATTCTTTTACAGAGCTTAGAAAAACTGAAGTACCACAATAATAAATGTATGAATCTGAGGAGGAATATGTTGAATAAAATCACAATTAGTTGATCCTCCTGTATTTTCTTTTACCCAATGATAGTAACTTTTCAGTACTCCTCGCGCACACACAAACACACACACACACATGTCTGTTTGATCATGTTCAGGTTAAACAACTAATAAAAACTGCAATGACAATAACCATTTGTTATATATTCTTTCTAAGTTTGCTACTTATGAATACTATTGTGCATAATACCATGACGAGAATATGATTGGTGCCTGGTTGAAGTTGGTGTCTGGTGTAAGTTGTTCACTGGGAGTACTACCCATCTCATATTCTAATCCAGAGATTTTATTCTACTTCCACACTCTCTTTCCTTGTCTATAGTTCTTCTTCTTATAACCACTGCATTCCATCTGAACTGAATAACCCATAAACTATGATATTAAAATTAAATGATGATTCTGAAATTAAATGAAATAAATATTACAAAATTAATATTTTGCACTTATTTTTAATTCTTTCTTTTTAACTAATAACATTGAAATTTTTCTAAAATTTTAATTATGCATGCAAAATATTGCAATGATATATCCTTGTAAAAGAGATACAACAATATTTAATAAATTCTAATTAATATAACAATATTTTATTTCCTCTTTTTGTTTGATATCATAACCAGACATTATGAACAAAAGTTCACAACTCAGTAAGATTAATAAGCAATAGAAAACAAAACAAAAATTAGATCATTAATAATTAGAAATTATTATATATTTTTAAGACAATGATTTAAAACAAAATTCATACCAATGGAAATCATGGATGGTTTAGTTTGGGGTTGAGGTGTTGGACTTACAATTTATTGATTCATGGCTAAAACTCAATCATAAATTGTGAGCAAAGTAGAATAGAATTCCAGTCCAATGATCAATCTGCATACACGAATGCTAGTTGAAACTGGTGATAACATAATATGTTTAGTTTTGCATATGTTATATGAAATAACATATGCAAAACTAAAATTAATTGCTATTCGTAGAGAATCTTACAAAAGGGACGTTAGCTGATTTTTCTTTTGAAGCAAAACAGATTATCTCCACTTGTTTGACACCATATCTCATTGATATATCTATAGTAAAAGTTTTGTTTCACGATAGTCTGGCTCATGTGAGAAAGTCACACACACATGCACGTGCACACTCACGCACACATAAAAAAACAAGTGAAAGCTGAATACATAGCAAAATATATAACAAAGAGCTGTTTCACAAATCCGTTCAATTTAAAATGGTTGTGTTTCTTTCCCTTCCATATTAAGTAGGCATGGAGAAGAAGACAAAACACAAACATGAATAGAAATTTTTTTTTAAAAAACCATAATAATGAGAGAAAAATAGATAAGACAAATTAAATTTTAAATATATTTGGTCTACTCAACAAAAATTCTTTACAAAGCATTTCAAAAATGTTTGACTTAAATTGGAATTCAAATCACTGAAAGCATTAAAAATCAAATATCAGCTATAAAAGTTATAAGAATAAAGAAAAAACAAAAAACAGATAATAAAAAGAAAATAAATAAATAAAAATACCATTAACTGAAGTCACACCAATCACGATATATGAAACCAAGAAATAGGGGAAAAAATGTCCCAGAAAATGAAGCATCATCAACAATTTGTATGTTGGACAGCATCATGTTAGTTGAATGACATAGCAGTATAAAAGTGTTCTTAGCTCACAATATGTTTATTTTATTGATTTGAATTCAATTGAAAATTAAATAGAAAAATTGGAAGACTGTAAATCTACTTAGTAAATCTAAAATTCTTCAGCTTAGTTCTTGAAACCATTATAATTATTATTAATAGTATTATTATTATAATAATAAACATCAACATCATCATAGTTGATGTCTCTGTCATCGTCATCATCATCGGCGCCATCATCACCACCACCACCACCAGCAGCAACACCATCATTATCATCCTCATCATCATTATCATTTTGTCTTTTTTATTATTTATTTAATTATTTATTTAGTTATTCTCTTTTTTTTTTTACTTTACTACAACTGGTTGCTGTTTACAGAGTACTTGAAGGTGTATTTACTATAAGGAAGTACAAACGAACAGTATTGTCTTTGTTGCATAGATATGTCATGGATGTACAACAAGAAACACAGGCTTGGCTTGGAATGTTTGTCTAAATCATGTAGACACATTACTCATGGGACCAGCAGTTTGTTGAAAGTATTTCACTGTCCCATTCAAAACAATGTATTTCATATTTGTTATTTGATTCATAACAGGAGATACATGCCTCTTATTTCTTTCTAAGCAATGATATATTGAGAGATTGTGTGAATATGTGCATCTATGTGTGTGTCTGCATGTGTGCGTGTGCGTGTGTGTGAGTCAGTGTCTGTCAGTGCATAGTCACCTTGTGTAGATGTATATTTATATACGAAAGTGTGTGTGCATGCATCGATGTGTGTGTGTGTATCAATACAATGAGGGAAAATATATATATGAGTAAATATATATATACATAAATAAATATGTAAATAAATAAATATCCATAAATATATGTATAAAATATATAAATAAATATATATATGAGCATATTTATAGAGTGTATATATATATATATATATATATATATATATATTTATATATATAAATACATAAGTATATAGAAGGGTATGTGTGTGTGTATGTATATATATATATATATATATATATATATATATATCCATTGTCTGGAATCTTTCATCACACATTTGTGACCTCTCCAGTGACTCTTCTATCCACGACAATAACAGCAACACCCACAACCTCTTCATCTCCTTTAGTGCAACAGCATGGAAGACCTCCTCCACAGATAGATTTCTAGACAATGGACATGAGATAAACTAAGAACAATGATAAACAACTGAAGAATGAATATACAGTGCATGTCTTTATTTGGCAAAGAAAAAAAAAATAACCATTCTGAAATATAACAATATCTGTTTCAGCAAATGATTTCACATCAGGAATCTTACAAAATAAATTCATAAACACACGCGCACACACGAGTATATACATGTGTGTGTGTGTGTGTGTGTGTGTACATATATGTATATGAATATATATATAAATTCAACATACATGTACATATATATATATATAAATACAACATACATATATATACATACATACACATACACATTGATATGAATATGCACATGTGTGTGTAACTGTATTGTTAAAGATATTACTTCAAAAACTGTGTTGTTTCGAGTTCTACCCCCACTGTACAGCACCTTGAGTGAATGCTTAGTGCTTTAGTGTTTGGCCTAATAATTCTTTTATTGTGAATCTGATAGAAAGAAACTATAGGAAGCCATCTGATATGTGTGTGTATATATATATATATATATATATATACTGTGATACTATGGGCAAATGTCTTCTACTATAGCGTTGGGCCAACCAAAGCCTTGTGAAAACATTTTGTTGACAGAAACTGAAAGAAGTCCATCACACACACACACACACACACACACACATTTATATATAGAATTGTCTAAGGAGACTTCATAAATCAATAAAAATAACACACTCAAAATGTAGAGGAGATTTACTATTGATAGATTATTATAAATTAAGCACAAAATGTCATAAATATTGGTTTCAAATTTTGGCAAAAGACCAGTAATATTGTGGCAGGGGATAAATCAACTACTTTGACTCTAGAGCTCAACTGGTGGAATTTGAACTCAGATTGTAAAGACGGATGAAACAAAATTATTGGTTTAAAATTTTGGCACAAAGCCAGTAATTTTGTGGGTGGAGATAAATCAATTACATTGACCCCAGTGCTCAACTGGTACTTATTTTACCGACCATGAAAGGGTGAAATGCAAAGTCAACCTTGGTGGAATTTGAACTCGGAATATAAGGACAGATGAAATGCTGCTAAGCATTTTTCCCAGTAGATTAACAATTCTGCCAGCTCACAGCCTTAGAAACTGCAAAAATGTTACCACTTTGTTTCATGGAAAATCTGTCTCTCCTCAACAGAAAGAGCAGTTTAAAAAACATCAGACTTGGTTGACCAGAAGAGTATAGCTTAGACCTTTTGCACGAAACGTGTAACTGAAAACATGCAGTCAAAAAATTTCTTCGTATTCAGCTTTTATTTCCTCAGTTACCTCATTGTACTCTGCTTTTCTTTTCATGCACACTGATATTGATTTCAAATTTTGCTACAAGGCCAAAAGTGCTCAACTGATACTTATTTTATCAACTCCAAAAGAATGAAAGGCAAAGTTGACCTTGATGGAATTTGATCTCAGTCTGTAAAGACAGACAAAATGCCATACTAGTGATTCTGCCAGCCCACCACCTTCATGCTCACTAATATCTCAATGTAAATCAGACTTGCTTTGGCTTTTACTGGGTTTCACTGGCCAGTAAGAAATGAATTAATCATCCTGTTTCTTCTCCCATTTACTAATTCTTTAGTATTTACTATATTAGCTTTAAAATCCTTTAATTCTAAGTTTTGCTTTGACATCTGGAATTTCTTCTCTAAATCCATTACAGATTTAGTATGAGAACCAGAGCATCGTCATATCAGATTTCTCACAGACAGTCAGTATTGAACTCCTTTATTAATAAATGGAGAAATATAATGAACAGAAGTGGACTGTGGACTGAGTTTTGATGAACTCCTCACCATTGCTGACTGCTACCCCCATGCTTTCATCAGTATATATGGCTTGTATAGGCATATATGCTTGCATCAGTATATATGGCTCCTTGCTTGCATCAGTATATATGGCTTGTATAACTTTTACAATCTATTCAGCTATCTTTTGTTTCCACAGTTGCCACGTCATCACTAAACGTGAGATCTTGTCAAAAATGTCACATATAGAGACTTACATTTGGCTAATTAGGTCTCATGTAACTGTCTTAATAAGATGGCATCAGTACTACTTCATTCTGACACAAAGCTGAATTGCATCTCAGCAGTAAATCCTAATGGACCAGATATCTTTCCACCTTCACATCCTAAATCGATCTATCTACCATACTGCTGTCAACTTAAATGGCTGGTTCCTCAACTGAACTCGAATTTGGAAAGCTTCTTTCTCCCATACACATGCACACACACACACACACACACACACACACACACACACACACACACACACACACACACACATGCATGTGCACACACACATACACACACACGAACAGATGTATGTGCGTGTGCATGTGTGAAGGTTCATTGCTTAGTGGTTAGGGTATTCAGCTCACAATTGAAAGATTGTGAGTTCGATTCCTGTCAGTGTGTTGTATGTTTATTTTACATTGCTCCAGTCCACTCAGCTGGTAAAAATGAGTTGGTCCAGTAGATCAAAGGACCAGCCTTGTCATATGCTGTTGTCATGTTGAATCTCCCTGAGAATTACATCAATGGTATGCATGTCTGTGGAGTGCTCAACCCCTTGCACATTACTTTAATGAGCAGGCTGTTCCATTGAGTGGATAAACTGGAACACTTGGTATCATAGGCGAAAGAGTGCCAGTGTATGTATGTATACATTCATATAAATTAGTACACTTACTCTCTTACCTAGCTTAACACTATTACCTTGCATCTTTGGTGCCTTTATAGAATGCGTTCTGTTGCAAGTATTTGAACCAAATCTCTGATTTGAGTATTTTTTTCCTCTTTCCATCTTACCAGCCTCAGAGGCCTTATATAGGGTGATGAGCATGCCTTTTCAGGAGATTGAAACATAGATGTGTGTGTATACATGCATATATATATACATATATATATTTCGTTTTGTGTATGTATATATATATATATATATATATATATATATATATATATATATATGTATATGTATAGAATAGGAAGATCTTAGATCACTGGTGATCTAAACTAATAGGTATATAGTTTGAATACTCCTATTGATAAGCTACAAGGATAGAAGTTTACATTGGGGGCTAGAGTTGTGGTAGCCACCACCAGTAGGGAGGGAACTGGAGGACTCCTACCTTACTTTTGAGTCAGTGAATATAAGTTAAAAAAGAGGACAACTTAGATTCATCATTAAAATAATTTAAATGAACTGATAAGCTTGTCCTGCTTTAATTTTGTTTTCCTTTTAAAATCATACACACACACACACACACACACACACACACACACACACACACACATATATATATACATCCATATATATGTGCATGTGTGCTTGTGTGTGTGTGTGAGAGAGAGTGGTGGCCTCTGACTTAGTGGTTGTGGTGTTGTGTTTTTGAGCAAAACACATCATTTCAGGTTCATCCAGTCCATTCAGCTGGCACAAATGAGTAACACTGCAATGGGCTGGTATCCTAGCCAGTGGAGAGTATACACATCATAGAATCCAGAAAACTGGCTTATGAGACTCTGGCTCAAGAAAGACCTTTGATCATTATTTTGACACAAACACACACAGGCATGCATGCACACAAATTAATGTCTGTCACTGAGAAGGTGATATCATGCCAAAACTCCATACCTGGTAGTCTTCTGGTATCATTTGGAGATTGATGCACTGTGTAGTCGTACACAAATTCTTCAGGGAGAAAGTTTTTCACCAAGACAAAGTTCCTGTAATTGACTTTCACATTCTAACATGCAGAAATGTTTTAAAAACAAATATACATATTTCTTATTTTGATCTTTGTTGTTATATATATATATATATTAGGGATAAAAATCCAAAATTACAGGTAAAAACTCAATTAAAATCAATTTATTAAAAATTAAATTAAGTTTCACAGTATTAAATATATATTGACAGTGGATTTTCATCAATGAGTTCATGAACCTTGGTTCTTTTCCCTAAAACTATATATATATATATATATATATATATATCTAGTCACATATGTACTATCAAGACCATCACAAGAACAAGAATGAGGTAAACAAAATTGCTAGAACCACAGATATTATGCAAATAACATGGACTTAAATCTTAGCTGTATAAAATTAGGAGAAAAGAAATATTGTCTCAAAACACAAATTATAGTTTAGTAAATGGAGTTTATTTATGCACTACAAACAGCACCAGTTTGAATAATAGTAACATAAATTGATCCAAGCATAATTTTTAAGCAATTCACTCCACATAAATTCATGCAAGTGAGTGTTTGCATGCCTCACTTTATGTAAGAATATTTATACTGTGCTTCATGTATTTCTCACTATTGAGTTCCTGTTAATAGGCAATAAAATTCTGAGTGACTGACTTTATTCTGAATATAATTAATTTCATCAAACATACATTTGTTATTACTCATGTCATGTTTCATAAGGTGTGCTATATAAATATATATACCAAGTTGAGTCAAAATTTTTTCATATTTCTTGATTTGATTAATAATTCAAACAAATTACATATGTAAAGCATTTATTCACCAAACTATAACCCATCATATCCTACTTTCTGTTGCCATCATTGTACCAGAAGCTCAATTCCATGCTTATAACATTTGACTGGTTTCAAGGCAAAAAAATCTCCCTGCATTTGATTTCAAACTCATCCATGTTTTTGAACTTCCACCCATGTAGAAATTGAGCCATGGCTTAGAAAAAGGTGATAATCTGATGGTGGAACATCCAAGTTATAGACAGGGTGATGTGGAACTTCTAGTTGCATAAGTGCCACGAATTTGCACTTGGTCACATGGCAGTGTGTGCTGAGACAGTGTCATGCTGTAGAAGTGCATATTTTGTATTGCATGTCTGTTCAAACCACCCTTGTTTGGAAATAAGATCTGAAGCCTTACCAGAATGAAGCCACCGATTTCTATTAGATCCAATTTTCATCCCCAGTTACAATTTGACACCAAAAATGGGCATCTTGAATACCTGTCAAAAGTTTTTCACAGATGTTCTCAAATCGTTGAGCCTGGTCATAGGTCAGTTCATGAGGAGCTTCTCAACAGCATAAGACTGAGTTTTTGAATTTGCTGATTGATGCTGCTTTGTGAAGGACCAACTGTTCTACTGACAATGCATGTGTGCTTGTGCTTGGCTGTTATTTATCCATTTCATGAAAGGTCTTCCTGACATTGGCTTGTTTTCAAGGTTAGTGTCACCTTCTTTCAAACATATGAGCCAGTTTTGTTCCATACATTCCATGTCATTTCCTAGGCCTTCCACATCATAAATTTCTTTTGCTTCTGCCCATGCATTTCGTACTTTTTTCCACATGCAGAGAAAATGGCTTTACTTGCAATTTTTCACCATGCATTATCAAAGCTGTAAAATAAAGGATGAAAATAAAGAATAAACTATTCATCAATGATTGGACAACTTGTATGAAATTAATTACACAACATAGAGATATTAGTTGCCAAAAATCATCAGTGAAAATGCACAGAAACTTTTGAGTGAACATGGTGTATGCATATGTATGTGTGTGTGTGTGTGTTTGTGTGTGTGTGTGTATGTGTGTGTGTATATATATATATATATATATATATATATATATATATATATATATATATATACAGAGAGAGGGGGGGAGATTGAGTGATAAATAGCTAGCTAGGTAGATAGATAGACAGATGAGAGATAGATAGGCATACACATATATAAATGTATCTATCTATATATAGATGGATAGATATACATACGTAATATATGTATGTGTGTATATGCATATATGTATATCATATATATGTATGTCATCATCATCATCATCGTTTAACGTCCGCTTTCCATGCTAGCATGGGTTGGACAAATGTATACATATGATATATAAATATGTATATATATTCACATGTATACATATATACATATATATATATATATATATATATATATATATATATATATATATATATATATATATATATATACACACACACACACACTCACGCGCACACACACACACACACACACACACACACCTGTGTGTATATATATATATGTCTATCTGTCCGAACGTTTTAATGCCCTCTATTCCGTTTTTGTTCCATTTATATACATATTATTTTATCTCGGAGAAAGATTCTTTCCAATAAATTTTACGTGTTAAACTAGCTCAAGTGAAGTTGCAGGTGACATGAGCAGGCTTTCAACATGGATTGTGTATGTGACTTCACCTCTTCAATGGTAGGCACTACTTCTGTCATTTTAAGTAATCTGGAATGTGAGTCCCTACACCGAAAATAAAAAAAAAATACATTCAAATCTTTAGCATTTAAACCAGCCATATCCAGCCCAAATATTCTAAATCAGCCAGGTCCAGCCTCTCGTACCTATCCTACAATGTTATTCTCAAAATAAGCAATGATGTCATTGAAATCTCAATGCTACAAAATAATGCATGATTAATTCAAAGCAATGTGAATAAATAGGTATTACATTTGATATTACATATGAAAGTTAAACGATTAAATTCTCTCCACTCTGACTTTGAACTTCTCATGATGTGGACATATTCCATGCCTTTGAAAGTTTGAGTGATGTTGAACTGAGTTTAAAATACTATCAATGCATCACTTATACGTATACATATTCACACATATATACATGTATGCACATTTATTTATGTGTATTTGTATATATATATATATATATATATATATATATATATACAGGATATATATATACAGGGTGTCCCCCAAAAATGTATGCACACTTTAAATAATTGTAAAGTAGGTGTTTATTAAAATTTATTTCATTTTCAAAATTTAATCGAATCTACAGACATTATTTTATTGTTTTGTCAATGCCTGTTTTCAAACTGACGTCCGTTCTGGCCCAGGCACTTCTGACAATGCAATGCAATGGAATCACAAATATCACGAAATAATTCGTTTGGTATTTGTGTGCATTCTCATTCAATGGCTGCTCTCAAATCAGCAACTGTTGCAGGTTTCATACCGTAGACTTTCTCTTTTTGGTATCTCCATAAAAAAAAGTCTAGTGGCGTGAGATCTGGTGAACGCAGAGGGTATTCAACGAAACCCCTTCGTCCAATCCACCTGTTTGGCAGGGTCTCATCAAGGAGGGATCTAACATAGCGATGTGAGTGTGGGGGTGCCCCATCTTGCTGAAAATAAAACCCCTCATTTTCAAAGTCTTCTCTAATGCTTGGCATGACAGACTGTTGCAGTAAGTTCAAGTAAACAGAACCAGTCACAGTAGCGTCAAAAAAGAATGGTCCAATTAATCCTCTTGATGATAAGCCACACTACACTGCAACTCCTGGTAAATTAACATGGTGTTCCACCATAACATGTGGATTCTTAGGTCCAGTAGGTGCAACTGTGGCAGTAAATTGAACCATTTAATTTGAATGTGGCCTCATCACTTCACATAATCTTTGTTTCAAAGTGTGCATCTTCTACACATCGTGTCATATATCACTCGCAATACTGCACACTTCAGTTTGGATCATCATCATTAATAGCATGGACTAATCTTGGAACATAACTTCTCCATTGACAACGCTTTAAAATGCACTGGACAGACGATTTTGGATTACCTACCTCACGACTCGCTTGCTGCACAGATTTTCTTGGACTATGGTGATTCGTTTCCAGTCACCATTTTGCCCAGAGCAGTAACAATTCTTCCAGCTTCCTGTCTTAATGCTCACATTGGTATTGCCAATTGGTGGGTATAAAGTAGGTACACAAAGGTACTGAGTAATGCCTCTCTGCCTCTAAAAAATATTCAGAAAAATACTTTTATATTAAGCTTAACAGACAGAGGGGCCCTTAACATGCTAGAAAATTTAACAAAATTTCTTTCCAACACCTACCACCACCACTACCACCCATGTCTTGAAAACACAAATTTCAACCAAAGATTTGAATTAGTGTATATTGTAGACACTCATATTGCTATTTAATGAGAAATTTCCAAACATCAGCAGCCTTAACTAGTTTATTTGTCAAATAACAGATTTATCATACCTTAAAATATGGTCAGAAGAAAAAAACAGAAACATTCAGCTATTAATAAACACTAAAACTTTATTAGCAGTAGTTGCCTACCATTCTTACTTAAGTTTTATGTATATCGTATTGAAGATATCGAAAGAACATGTGTTTTAGCATGTGAATAGATGGCTATATCACGTGAGAATTAAATAGATGAATGTGTGAAACATTTTCTAATGTTCTTTCTTTTCCTGCACAACCAATTAAATCCCAATGATTAATCATATTTTGATGAGTTTCAGGATATTTTACCTTATATTTTTTATATTGATGTTTCCTTACTTCAGCCATTTGAATAAGCAGCATTGCAAAACATATATACACAATTCAACACGCTTCAGTTCCTAATATACACATGCACATACACAAACATAAACGCACACACACACACACACATGTGCACATGCATGTGTGTGTTTGCACATGCTTGTTTGTGTGTCTGTAATATATATGATACATAAATCTATATCCTCATATATATATGTATGTATGTGTGTGTGTGTGTGTGTGTGTGTGATATATGTGATATGTATATTATACATACATTACATATATCATACATATATGAAGTTATATACATACATATATAACATGCATGTATATATGATGCTATATGCATACGGATATAATAGATGTATATATCTGTATGTATGTATGCATGTATGTATGTGCAATGTTTTAACTTTCAGGAAAAGATAGTTTAAGGATTATAACTTGTAAGACATATAAATTAGGTATGAACATCTCTAGCTAATACTGTTCCATCAATAAACGGATTCGAACGATATTGTTAAGCTGTCAAATCCCAATGTCATAGAAAAAAATATATATATGGAAACAGTTAAATAAATAGAAGCAACTGTTTGACAAAACATCATACAGATATAAAGAAATGGACAGCACACACATGTACACAAACACATTTATGTACATATATATATATATATATATATATATATATATATGATGCTGATAGTAATGATGATAAGGGTGATGATGATGAAGATGTTGTATATGGCTGTGTGGTAAGAACCCTGCTTCCCAACCACATGGTTCCAGGTTCAGTCTCACTGTGGGGCACCTTGGGCAAGTGTTTTCTATTATAGCCCTGGGCAAGCTATATCCTTCTGAGTGAATTAGGTTGATGGAAACTGAAAGAAGACGTGTGTGTGTGTGTGTTTGTCCCCCACCATTACTTGACAACTGATGCTGGTGTGTTTATCTCCCCGTAACTTAGCAGTTCAGTAAAAGATACCGATAGAATAACTACTAGGCTTACAAAGAATAAGTCCTGGGTTTGATTTGCTCGACTAAAGGTTGTGCTCCAGCATGGCCACAGTCAAATGACTGAAACAAGTAAAAGAGTATATATATATATATATATATATATATATATATATATATATAAGCTGAATGACTCAGCACTGCGAAGGTTACTTCTGTTCTTATTCGGATTTGTAAACAATAAATATAAAGATATATTCTCATAATTATTTCAAAATATCTATATTTTATTAAAAAATATCTAAATTTTAATGATAAAAGAATTTCGAACTGAAAAATCTATCAATGTTGAAACACCTCAGGGTAAAGAATATTCATTGTGTAATTTTTTGTTAGTGTCAAAATGAATAAATTGTTGCTGCTTCCGACTTGCGAGCAACATAGAGTTGGCCTTGGGAGAAGTATGTAGTAGAGAGATCAAGTCCAACTACCTTGAGGGATTGATTGACCCTCAGATTTCATAAGTGAAATACCAAAACTCAGTTTGACTGGAAACTGAAGTGTCTTACATTCAAATGAAACATCTGTAGGTATGAGGGGAATTGTTGGAATAAAGACATTTTCTCCTTTGTGACTACCTATTATGATTGTTGCCTCTAGAACATGGAGAGCATCTTGGTGAAAAGCAATTTTTAGCCCTTAATTTCTTTTGAGTGTGTTCATCTGAGAGGGGAATATGCTGAATAAAATCATAATTAACTGATCCTCCTGAATTTTCTTTTACCCAAGGCCAGTAACTTTTCAGCACTTCCTCGTATGTATATATGACTGTATATATGTGTTTTCCTTCTTTGAGTGAGATGTTTAAACAACGACAAAAAAAATCTACTGCTGCTAGTTGAGTTAGTTCTGTTTGTGCAAATGTATGTGTTGTTTGAGAGAGAGACTAGCCACGTGGAAGACCTTTCCTCACATTAAAAAGCTTTAGACACAAACACTGCTTGATTATTAACATGTCTATTAATATTTCTATTACATGTTGCATGATATGACTGACTATAGCCAAGAGAGGTCACACACACAAGGTAAAATTCCCTGATGGAATAAAGGCTTGTGTCAGTATGGGTGGGAAGCTCTCTAAACATCTGCTCCTCACAACCATCTGGCCAGCAAATTTGTAACCACGCAGCCATTTCTGCATAATTGGAACACCTTTAGTGATTATTATTATCAATCATAACAGTATTCACTTGATCTTTTGTGACCTAGTGCAAAGTGTGGGAATGACATTCTGCCATTACCATCATTTGATTCTGATAATGATTCCAATGAGGTCTTGAACCATTAACAGACTAATGGATTTAGGAATGCTATCGATTCCACTGAAACATAAAGCATGAATAAAGAAATATGAAAAATGGAACTATGCATGCACAGGTGTGTGTATGCATGAATGAAAGTATGTATATATTAATTAGGCTGAATTTGACTTTGGGAATTCACCAAGGAAGGCTAATGAAGGATGTATATATATATATAGATAAATGTATATATAACAGACAGTGAAGCTTAATGCAGTCAGCTGCTGATCCAGTCTCAGTGAAACTGTCCAACTCATGCCAGTATGGAAAGTAGCTGTTAAATGATGATGATATATATATATAAAACATATATAGTAGGTAGTGAAGGCATATGGCTCATTGGTTAGAGTGTCGAGCTAACGATCATGAGGTTGTGAATTCGAATCCCAAGCAGGGCTGCGTGTTGTGTTCTTGAGCAAGACAGTTTGTTTCACGTTGCTCCAGTTCACTCAGCTGTAGAAATGAGTTGCGACGTCACTGGTGCCAAGCTGTATTGGCCTTTGCCTTTCCCTTGGATAACACTGGTAGTGTGGAGAGGGGAGGCCGGTATGCATGGGCGACTGCTGGTCTTCCATAAACAACCTTGCCTGGACTTGTGCCTGGGAGGGTAACCTCCTAGGTGCAATCCCATGGTCAGTCATGACTAAAGGGGCTCTCAGCATAGTAGGTATACAGGTTTCAAATTCTGGCTCAATGCCAGCAAGTTTTGTAAAGGGTGATAGTCAATTACATCAACCCCAGTGTGCAACTGATACTTATTTTATTGACCCCAAAAAGTACGAATGGTAAAGTCAGCCTTGGTGGAATTTTAACTCAGAACATAAAGACTGATGAAATGCTGCTAAGCATTTTGCCCAGAGTGCTAACAATTCTGCTACTACAATTGCCTTATAAGACACCTTTCAATCATAAATTTCCATGGGATTGCATTTAGGAAGTTCCCCTCTGAGGCACAAGTCTGGACAAGGTTGTTTATGAAAGTCCCGCATTGCCTATACATACCAGCCACCCCTCTTCTCTCCACACCACCAACATTATCTAAGGAAAAATCAAAGGTTCATACGGCTTAGCACCAGTGATGTCACAACTCATTTCTACAGCTAAGTCAAATGGAGCAACATGAAATAAAGTGTCTTGCTTCAGAGCACAACACACATCCTTGTCCGGGAATCACTGCACCATCTGCCTTCATTATATACAGCTAATATATAAACATGGCAAGTTTAACTATTTCAACTTAGATTGCAAAAGTGATGGACAGACTTAATTAGTTTTTCAAACCTTATTGGGTACTCATTAGAGGCATCTATGTCACTCAATCAGGAAACTAGGAGTCAATCTGTTTAGAAACACAACATATCCAGTAGTTTCAGAGAACTAGAGTGACAAATTTGCATATTACAAGTATTTAACACTTCATTTAATATCAGCAGCCTGTCAATGGCAGTTTCAGTCCCCACAAGGTATCATATGATATATGTAACATATTATTTTATTCTTATATATGTTTCAGCTTTGAGGCTGCAACCATGCTGGGGCATTGCTGATAAATATACAAACAGGGCAAATTCAACCATAAATATGTTGATAACTATTTGACTCTACAGTATGAATTGAGTTTATTCTTCAGTTACCATCAGTTGGTTTTTGATATAAAGAACACATTTATAAACACAAATACACAGTCATCAGTCTTCCTCTATTTTTCTCTCTTTCTCTTTTCTTCTCTGTGTTTTTGTGTGTGTGAATATAGATATATATATATATTAATATATACATATATATATATGTTTGAAAAAATGAGTAGAGATGGCTTTTTGCAGGGGGAATAATTTTTGTTTTAATCTTATTAATAATGTTTACAGTGAGTTACTCTGATATGAGTTTTGAACTTGTTAAAAAAATCTTCTGCTATTTAAGTAACTAGTAAAACATGCATTTTACAGTTTGAAAATGGCTACCTGAAGTTCATATCAGAATAACTTATATCATAATAACTCATGTCAGAATAACTCACTGTAAACTTTATTATTAAGATTAAAATAAAAATTGTCTTCACAAAAATGCCATCTCTACTCATTTTTTTCAAATATATATAATACTGTACCAAGAACGTTCTTTTTATTGTTCTACTATATATATATATATATATATATATATATATATATATATATATATATATATATATATATATATATATATATATATATATATATATACAGGGTGCAGTGAATAAATTGTCTAAATTATGCAAAAATGATAATAACACTGACACCTTGTTTTCACAGATATATTTGCCAAAATTACATAAAAATATGTAAATTCATTCAAGTATATCACCATCGGCTTCAACCACGGCCTCCAGATGACTTCAGAATCTTCTGCAACTCTTCTGGATGGTCTCCTTGTTTATGTTCATGAATGCTGCCATAATCCTTGCCTTCAATTCATCTTTGGTGTTACAAGGAGT
>NC_142934.1:49394183-49399183 GCF_046866305.1 Octopus bimaculoides
TCTTCTACTCTAGCCCTGGATCAACCAATGTCTTCTGAATGAATTTGGTAGATGGAAACTGTGTGGAAGCCCATTGCATATGTGTGTTTGTGTATGTCTATATATGTATGTGTGTGGCCTTGTATTTGTGTTAGTTCTTTATTTGTAATAAATGTCCTAGTTCCAGACCTATCTATTTGAGTTTAATACATCCCATTGTCACGAAACACCCTGTATGTGTGTGCTTGTTCTTGTTTTTTAGTGGATAAACCTAAAAGAACGTAGAATGTAGAAAGTTAAATTTAAATGTCGTATACACGCATACATACATACCAATATTATCAACCATATATGGTTACCATATAGGCTGCTGTGGAGGTGCGTGGCTTAGTGGTTAGGGTGTCAACATCATGATCGTAAGATTGTGGTTTCGATTCCTGGACCAAGCGACACATTGTGTTCTTGAGAAAAACACTTCATTTCATGTTGCTCCAGTCCACTCAGCTGGTAAAAATGAGTAACATTGCGATTGACTGGCGGCCCGTCCAGCTGGTGAACATATACGCCATTGAAACCGGGAAACTGGACCCATGAGCCTGGCTAGGCTTTAAAAGGGCACATTTATTTATTTATATATAGGCTGCTATTGGCATCATAGGGAATACTCACTCAAAATGCCATGTGACAAAACACCTTAGAGTCATGGACAGGTGAGACAACTCACTTTCAATCCCATCTAGGAGTAATGGAAATCACTATTTCGCCATTTTTCTGGCTTGTCAATATCATGTACTGAACAAGATCAGAGCTGAATCACCTCACCAGTCTACAACTTTTATGCACATGGCATGCAAATGATGTGAGGGTTTGCCCAGGCAATGCATACATAAGAATAAATTCAAATATGAAATAAAAGCAACAGTGTGTTTTATTACACTACTGCTTATATAGATATATATGAATTAAGCTTAATTAATCTCAGTCAAATAAAATGATGTTTATTTGTAAAAGGTGCAACTATTTTGTACAAGAGATCAAAAATGTTATTTACATTTAGACATTTAATAATTTTGACAAGCTACTGTTAAGAAGAAAAACAATATTGTAAAGATTATATCAAGACGCTAAGTGTGTCTAGGAAAAGTCAGTGATAGAACCCATCTTGGAAGAGATGTCGCTGATGTTGTTGTTGACGCTGTTAATTAACCCAAGGTTAACCATGATTGAGCAGACTTTGATCTGAAATTCTGTAGCTGTCACCGCTCTGTCTTCTTTTCATTAATAGGTTATCTGATGTTTCATTATTCAATGCATTATGAAAGGTGGTGAGCAGGCAGAATGATTAGCATACTGGACTAAACGCCTAGTGGCATTTCTTCTAGCTTAACATTATAAGTTCAAACTTTGCTGAGACTGATTTCACCTTTCATCCTTATGAGGTCTATAAAATGAGTAACAGTTGAGCATTGGTAGTGGGTGATGTAATTTGCTTTTCCTCTCTCACTAAAATTACTGGCCTTAAATCAAAATAAGGGAAGAGAACCCATTATCCAATGCATCACTCCTATATAGAATATAAGTGAAATTTGGCTGCTATTGCTAGCAAAAGGAACAACAACCTAAATGTTTCATTGGCTTGTGTCAGGAAAGAAGATTTGGCACTGCCAAGTTGTCAAACCAATTAACTGACCACTCACTGCTATGCAACTGTATCTATTTAAAGCAGATGAAACTGGGCCATTTCAGGGCTAAATATTTTAGCCACAAATAAAATGCAGCTGGTTACCCACTACCATATTGATTGAGCTTGGTCTCCACACTGTCTCTGACTGTATGCAACTGTCCCTTGCTAGCAATTAATGGGAAAACTATCTAGTTGTAAAAACCAATTAAATTGTTCTAAATCATCCTATCTCTCTTCCACACATTATTTGATTGTGAAAGGTGATTCATTTCTCCTATAAAAAAAATTGTTCTGTTTCTTTGCAGTAATTGATAATTGATTGAGTCACAGACTCTACTTAATTGCTTTGACTTCCTCTAATGTGTCTTAGGTAAGGGTCCTCCATTACTACACTACACTAATACCCACATGTGTATGTCAACTCAGTACAGAGAGCTAAACACTCAAACGCTAGTTAGTATTGTTGTTGCTAGATGAAGTATGAGTTGGAATGTGCATATATCTATAAAAACTGTCATCATCGTTATGATCATGATCCTCATTGTCATCATCACCATCATCGTCATCAACAGCTGCAGTTAGAGATGGTCTTGAGAAGAAAATTGAGCAAATGGTTCAGCTATGCCTATATATATATATATATATATATATATATATATACACATACAAAGATTGCACAAAATAATGGAAACACCTGGCATCATATCATCATAATTTTGAAATATTTATAATATTTTTAAGTTGTTTCCATTATTTTGTCCAACTCCTGCATATATATATATATATATATAATGAAAATAGACAACAAAACCAAGGTAGGACGAGTATCTCAGGTCATTTAGAATATTTAATTAAAGGTGCATCAAAAAAGAAGTAAAAGTAATTAATGTCTTACAGTTGCTTATGGGATATTCCAGGTGATGGGTCAACATCTCTATATATTGGGTATTTCATCATCATCAGAGACAAGGTGTGAATGTAGGAAAGTTCCAGACAGAGAATTCCCAGTGTATGAAAGAGAATTCCTGCTCACTCACCTTGTCTCTGATGATGGAATACCCAGTGTATAGGGATGCTGACCCATCACCTGGGATATCCCAGAAACAGCTGTAAGACATTAATTACTTCTACTTCTCCTTATTATAATTAGATATTCTAAATGACCTTAGATACTCATCCTGCCTTGGTTTTGTAGTCCATTTTCCTTTAATATATACCTGATAACTTGGGAGCCCACTACAGATCCCTAGCTCCAGCCTCAGCTGTGAATGTAGAATCTAACGGATGATCATTTATAGCACTTACGCAATGTAACCTATTCATTTAGATCATCAGTGAACTAAACTCTTCATATTACACACATAGAGACATGCACACACACATGCACACACACACACACACACACACACACACACAGTGCTTCCAGACTTAGTTTCACTGACTTGGGTTGGTTTTGTTCCACACCACATATCAACAGACATCTCAATTCTTTGTCGTCTCCATGAAATTCTAAGTCCTAAGATCAGTCGTCATTCCTTCATTTCATGTTTTCCTTGGTCTCTGTCTTTCACAAACTCCACCCACTTTAAAGGATCAGAACTACTTTATACAGTTGTCTTCCCGTATGCATCACATGTCCATAACAGCACAATTTTCTTTCTTGCACACTACATATGAATCCTCTTATGCCCAGTTTTTCTTTCAGCACATTTATATTATATCACTGAATTAGATGAATAATTCATGATTTAGTGGGAGGTTCATTACTTTGTAATGGTGATGTATGCTCTTTGTCTGTGCATTATGAATTGTTCATTTTCAAACCAAAATTCTATACATTGTTTATATTATTTACAAATACTCTTTTACTCTTTTACTTGTTTGAGTCATTTAACTGTGGCCATGCTGGAGCACCGCCTTTAGTCGAGCAAATCGACCCCAGGACTTATTCTTTGTAAGCCTAATACTTATTCTATTGGTCTGTTATGCCGAACCGCTAAGTTACGTGGATGTAAACACACCAGCATCGTTTGTCAAGCGATGTTGGGGGGGACAAACACAGACACTCAAACTTATACACACACATACATACATATATGCATATAAATGACGGGTTTCTTTCAGTTTCCATCTACCAAATCCACTCACAAGGCTTTGGTCGGCCCGAGGCTATAGAAGACACTTGCCCAAGGTGCCACGCAGTGGGACTGAACCCGGAACCATGTGATTCGTAAGCAAGCTACTAACCACACAGCCACTCCTATGCCTATGAAAGATATTTGTCCTCATCTGGCTTGTTGTTAACACAAAGTTTCGGCTGATATACCTTCCAGCCTTCATCAGGTGTCTTAGGGAAATTTTCAAACCTGGGTTCTCATTCCTAAGGTATTTTTCGATGTTGTTATTATTATTCAGGTCCACTGCCTGGAATCGAACTCGGAATCCTGGGGATAGTAGCGCATGCTCTTAACCACTACACCATATCTGTCACTTGTAAATAATGTAGATAATGTACATAATTCCTCAGCTCTTAAATATAGAACTGCAAAATTCTATAGTTTTAGCTTACTGGGCCTTGGTATATTTCTCCACAACAAATTTCCAATGGTCCATGTTTTAATATCTGAAACAAAAGAAAAAATATAACTGTTAGCAAAATCGTTTTGAATTTCTTCAATAGTAATGCAACTTTTGGGCCAGCTTGTGTGTATATCTATCCATCTATCTATCTATCTTTATAACTTACAATGCAGAAAGCTAAAACTAATTACTCTGCAATATTTAGTCTTGTATTTCACTATTTCTAATATTCCTCTACTTATATATGCACGTGCACACATATATATCTATGAATCTTTCTCCCTAAATACATCTCACTTCTTCCCTTTCTCTCTCCCTCTTACTCTCTCTCTATCATATATATGGACGTATATGTGTATATATGTGTCTGTGTGTGTGTATATATATATATATATATATATATATATACATATATATATATATATATATATATATATATATATATATATATATATGTACACCTTTATATACATATATATACATACATATACATGTATATGTGTATGCATACATAAAAATATCCACATATACAGTGACAAACACACATAGACTTTAGATACATCTGGCTTATAAGATTTTGAGGAGTTTTCCCAATAGTCTAATGACATTTATATCCTGGTCTGTAATTGAAAAGTGAGACAACCAATATCTTTATATTCCTAACAATGACAGTGATATCCATTCATTTCCCTGAGTAGTTTACTAATTTAATATTATTGATTTCTTTCATAGGAACAAGGTGAAACACTCGTAAGAG
>NC_142934.1:49404183-49424183 GCF_046866305.1 Octopus bimaculoides
TGGTTAAGAGTGCAGGCTACTAACCCCAAGATTCTGAGTTCGATTCCAGGCATTGACTGGAATAATAATAGTAATAATAATAATAATAATAATAACAATAACCCAGGTTCAAAATTTCCCCAAGACACCTGATGAATGCTGGAGGGTATATCAGCCGTCAATTGTAAATAATGTACATAATTCCTCATCTCTTAAATATAGAACTGTATGTACATACATATATATATTTATATACATATATATATATGTAGTTATGGTGGATGTATGGGGGTTTCCTCAGGTTTCATGTTCATTAAGCGCTTAGCTTTGCAGTGTTTCTTCAGATTCTAATGTCCAGCGGCTGGTACTCTCCCACTCTATAACACTCGTCTCTTTCAGATTTATGATATACCGATGATATATATACATGTATGTATATTTGTATGAATGCATGTATGTATGTATACATATACACATATATATGTGCATATATAGACACACATACATATAGACTTCTTCTTGTTTCCATTTACGAAATTCGCTGACAAAGTTTGGGTTGGAGCGAGGTTACAGTAAAAGACATTTGCCAATGTGAGTGTGTGTGTGTGTGTGTATGTGTTTATCATTAACAATGTCATTCACCTTATCTTTATATTTCTTTCCTCTCTCAGAGATACACTACCATTTATCTTACTCTTAAACAAAATCTTTTTCGAATCAATTGGTTGTGTTTTTGACTTTTAGGTGGTCTCATCCTATACAGTCCGAACAACGATGACAACAAAAAAGTAACAACAACAGCAACAAAATAATTAGCAAGTAGAAGTTACAAAATCATAACAGTAGTATTATTACAAGTTATATAAGATGAATTTAACAGACACCAAATGGTATTATTCGAGAATAATATTAGAATCAATGTCACATAAAGTGCTTCTATTACAATATCAATAATGACTTCTTTGGATTAGGCTCAAGGGAACATTTTGTAAGGGAGCACTACAATTAGATGAATCGACCAATGCAAGAGATATCAAAACTCAATGTGGTAGAACTGGAATTCTGAAATTAAAGACAAGAAACTATAGTCTTAAGGCATTTCAATAAACTGGAATGGATAGGAAAAGTAACAGTGTTGTGTCTGTAACACAAATGTTTCAACAAATATTGCCAGAAACTTCGCATGAGAAGCACTGATTATCAATTATTTTTGTTAATGTGTGTGTGTGTGAGTGTGGAGGGAGTATTCATATCCTTTGCTAATCTATATCAACAAAAGACATATGCACATGTGTCTGCATGTAGGTAGATAGATATGCACCTATCGTTCGTGATTTTTTTCTTCCTCCGTCTTTCCCTTGTTTCGACTTTCCTTTGTTTCCGACGAAGAGCTCCGCTCGAAACGTCAAATTCTCTTTCTTTCCTTTCCCGAGCGTCCAGTAACACAATCTGCATCAAGTCCTCACGTTGTTGTTTTTTTTGGTTGTCTCATTGTCTTTTTCCTCTTTTGAACTATATATATATATATATATATATATATATATATATGTATATATATATATATATATATATATATATATGTATATATATATATATATATATATATATATACACACCCACACTCACACACACATGCATGAATATATAGATACAAATCGATATATATGTAAGTGTGTGTATGTGTGTGTGTGTATGTATGTGTATTTGCATCTGTATTTGTCCCACACCACTGTTTGACAACTGGTTATGGTGTGTTTATGTACCCATAATATAGCAATTTGGCAAAAGTGACTGATAAAGGGGTCAATTCATTTGACTAAACTTTTTCATGGCATTGCCCCAGCCTGAAACAACTAAAAGATGATATGTAGACGTGTGCCTGTGTAATATATATATATATATATATATATATATATATATATATATATATATATGAATAAAGATAAAAGAAATACTGACCAGATGTGTGGCTGGTGCAAAGTCCCCTCTTGACCTAAGGTAATGTGGTAGTGGAACAATGTAGTTGACAAGGCCATTAAGGAAAAGAAGCAGGCATGCAGGACTGGAAGTATGGTGGTAGCAGGGAACAGTATCAAATTGCCAGAAAGGAAACTAGGAGACAGGTTTACTTAGCCAGAGGAGAAGCAGATAAGAAAAACATTTGCCAATGTTCTGTGTCATGAGGACCAGAGACTCAAAGTATTTCAAATTGCGAGATGGTGTGTAAGAGAAAATTGTGATGTCATAGAAAAGAAGTGTGTCCGCATAGATGATGGCCCACTTGCATTTAATGAGTCTGCAAAGAGAGACTATGAAATGTTGCTAAATGAAGAGAATGAATGAGAGAAAAAGCGTCTGCCAAATGTCGACCCAACAGAGGGATCAGCTCTTTGAATTGACAGTACCATGGCAGATAAAGCAATTGAGAGTATGAAGACAGGGAAAACCCCAGGTCCATCAGGAATCCTTGCTGAGATGCTTAAAATATCTGGCTGTGTAGGCTATAGTCTAGTCACCCATATAATCAACCATGTAATGCATAAAAGAGTCATACCCAATTATTTGTGTAACAGTGCCATCGTCAACTGCTAAAAAAGTGAAAGTGATGCATTAGATAGGAATAATTACAGAGGTATCAAATTGTTAGATCAGGTGATGAAAGTCACAGAGAAGGTCATAGCCCAATTAATTAGGGAGAGAATTAAATTAGACAAGATGCAGTTTGCGTTTGTGCCAGGGAGAAGCACCACATGCTATATTTCTGGTAAGACAGCTGCAGGAAAATTCCTAGCCAAAGATAAATTTCAGTACTTGGCTTTCATTGACTTGGAGAAAGCCTTTCACAGAGTTCCCTGATCCATTATCTGGTGGTCAATGCAGTAACTAGGTACAGATGAGTGGTTGATGAGGACTCTACAAGCCATGTACAGGGATGCTGTCAGTAAGGTGAGGGTTGGCAAAGAGTATTGTGAAGAATTCCAGGTAGAAGTAGGGGTTCAACAAAGCTCAGTCTTCAGCCCCCTCTTATTCATCATAGTTCTCCTGGCAATAACAGAGGAATTCAAGACAGGCTGCCCCTGGGAGCTCCTCTACGCTGATGACCTTGTTCTAATAGCTGAGTCAATACTAGAAATAGAGAAGAAGTTTCACATGTGGAAGTAAGGTCTTGGATCGGAGCGCCTTAGAGTCAATCTAGCAAAGACTAAAGTCTTAATAAGTAGGAAGGCAGACAAATCACAAATCCTTTCAGGTAGATGGCCCTGCTCGATCTGTAGAAAAAGCACAGATAGAAACTCCATAAGCTGTACCCATTGTAAGCTATAGACACATAAGAGGTGCAGCAATATCAAAGGAAGGTTAACTGGGAAGATAATTTTTGAGTTGGGCAAACGCACAGGGGCATTAAACACCAAAGATGTATAGAAAATAGATTCCATCACATGCCAGGGGGAAAACTTAGAAGTAGTTGATAGCTTCCGTTATCTAGGTGACCAAGTCAGTGGCAGGGTGGATGCTCTGAGAGTGTAGCTACTAGAATAATAATAGTTCGGGCAAGATTGCTCAGAGGGAAAGGTAGACTGTATGATGCCTGTGTGCAAACAGCAGTGCTGCACAGCAGTGAAACATGGGCTGTGACATGTGTAGACTTGAAAGAAATGCAGCTAAGACACTCTGCTGGATGTTTAATGTCAGTGTGCATACACAACAGAGAGTAAGCGCCGTGAGAGAAAAGTTGGACATAAGAAGAAGCATCAGATGTGGTGTGCAAGAGAGATGACTGTGCTGGTATTGGCATGTGTTGCGTATGGATGAGGACAGCAGTGTGAAGAATTGTTGCACCCTAACAGTGGAGAGAACCTGTGGACGAGGTAGACCCAGGAAGACATGGGATGAGATGGTGAAGCATGACCTTTGAATGTTGGGCCTCAAAGAGACAATGACAAGCATCTGAGACCTTGGGAGATATGCTGTGCTTCAGAAGACCCAGCAAGCCAAGTGAGATCATAGCTGTGGCTGATGTCAGTATTACATAATTGGCCCGTTTAAAAGTACCCCTTCAATCGTCATACAATATGTTGTGCTTGAGAAGACCTGTTGAGCCAAGTGAAATCATAGTTATGGCCAATGCCAGTGGCCCCTGACTGGCACCCATGCTGGTGGCATGTAAAAAGCACCAGTCGAGCATGGCCATTGCCAGTGTCACCTGACTGGCTCCTGTGCTGGTGGCACGTGGAAAGCACCATTCAAGCATCACCAATGCCAGTGCTGCTTGACTGGCACCCATGCCAGGGGTATGTAGAAAGCTCATTCAAGTGTGATTGGTAAAAATGTTGCCTGACTGGCACCTGAACTGGTAGCACATAAAAAGCACCCACTACACTCTAGGAAGGGCATTCAGCTGCACAAACCTTGTCAGATTATACTGGAGCCTGGTGCAGCCTCTTGGCTTGCCAGTCCTCAGTCACACCATCGAACCCATGCCAGCATGGAAAGTGGACATTAAACAATGATGATGATGATATATACTCCATTCCATAACCCCTGTATATATATATATATATATATATATATATATATATATATATATATATATATATATATATATATATATATATATATATATGCATATATATTGAGAGAGAGAGAGATAGATAGATAGATATATAATACACACACATACATATATATATATATATATATATGTATGTATGTATGCATGTATGTATGTATACATATATGCTAGACTGTTACCCATCATAAAACATGTAGCTTTGAAATTATACTTTTATACTTTTCCTTCTGTGGGTAATATCAGGAAATATGGCATGGCATATAGACATTAACTGTAATTTAACTGTTATCAAATTTCTGAGTACTTATACAAAATGATGAAACGAATACTAATTTTCAAAAGAAAAATATTTATTACCTTTAAATAAAATTAAATAAAAACAAATTTCTCATTTGTATATTTGCAATAAATATATAGTATCAATTTTCTAAATTTTTATCAACATAATTGCAATCTACTCCATTGAAAATCTATTTATGCTTTGCTCATAAAAAAAAATGTTTATTCTTCATAATGTTATAACACTCATCTTGCACCACTTATGCCAACTCTCTCTGTATCTCAATTTTACTCTCTTTCCCCCACTCTCTATATGATGTAAGGTGTGGCAGAAGAAATAAATCAACCAACTAACCAACCAGCCAGCCATCATACTGAATACTATAAAATGATGATGTGTTTGCTTACCATGTGGATGCCATAGGGTGCATCTACTGATTGCATTGATAGTGTGCATGTGTTGCAGAATACTAAAACATATGAGGGCTGCTGGAAAGTTCCTGGCTACAAGGGTATTGCAAAAGGCCAAGTTAGAGGCCCGACCTTCTGAGTTCTTTTGCAGGGCTTAGGAAAACTGAAGGAGTACCGCAATAAGTGTGTGAATCTGAGAAAGGGAGTATGTTGAACAAGAATCCATAAAAATTCACGGATCACTACCAACATTTCATCATCTGTTCCTTGTGCCATTACCAACTTTTTCTGCAAGTTTCATCAAATACCGTTCACAACATTTTGAGTTATTTTGCACACAGACAGACAAACCAACGCCGATGAAAACATAACTTCCTTTCTTGTTGGAGGTAATAAAATCATAACTAACTGATCCTCCTTTATTTTCTGTTACCCAAAGCCAGAAACTTTTCAGCACCCCCTCATATGTAACAGATGGAATAAAATTGTACCAAGTCAATGCCGATATTCCTTTTTTAATATTATTGTTGCACACTTTGTATTATCCCAAAACACATCTTCGATCAAGGAGGAAATGTGCATACATGTATTGGTGGGAATTTAAAATGATTACATTAGAGCTGAAACCTGAATGGTTTAATTGACATGCATTAACTGCATCCAATCATATATATATATATATATATAAGTGTTTGTATGTGTGTGTGTGAGTGTATCTGTCTATGCGCATACAAATTTGTAGTAGTACAAAGAAACAGAAAGGTGGAAAATACAGAATATTGTTCCTATCTATCTATCTATCTATCTATATATATATACATATATATATATAGATAGATAGATAGATAGATATACATATATACATGCACACACATACTGAATGTTAAGAACATAATGGTGTGCATGGCGTTATATTAAATAATATATTTAAAAAATATATAGAAGTACAAACAAATGGAACAAGCAGAAAATACACACATTGAATGTTGCTAAATCCTCCTTCAGTTATCATCCAAAGAACTGCAGCAGTTTTACACCTTTAACGATAATATTGGTCCCTTTTCGTGGCAAGAAGTAGGAAGCAAACAAACAAAGGACCAAACATGACAGAAAGTGTATTTTCCATTTGTTCTATTTATTTATACTTCTATATATATTTTTAACATATTATTTGATGTAATGCCACACACCGTCATATTTTTTTAACATTCTGTGTGTGTATATATATATGTATATATATATATATTATATACATGAAGAAATAGATATACATATGCACACACACATGTATATGTGTGTGTGTGTTTGTATATGCATGTGCTGTGTGTGGGGGTTGGATCTGTTTTTGTATAGTACAGACAGGTAAACGTATTCCTTCTTGAATAAAAGAAGTTAATAAAAAAAAACATCACCTGATATAATTAAATGATTCACATTCTTTAAATCAGAGTTGTGTTTTATTCATTTAAGTTAAAAGGTATACATAAATATGCATACATGCATACACATGCCTTTTGCACAAATAGGTAGTAAGAAGCTGTAGAGAGAACTGCATAGTCGAAAGCCTCCAGAAAAGAAGCTTGATTCATACAAGTGTTTAGTGCCCTAACTCCTTACACATTAAGGAGGTTGCAATGCATCTGGGTCATGACTCTTTGGTATTTCTCTGCTGCCACATTCAGTGATGTTACATCACAACCTTCCTAGCTATGGCAACTTATGACTTCTTTAACTCCTCCAACCAACTGTTCATAAAGTTGATCCTTTTGCTTAAAGTGCAGTTATGACTGTGTATGTGTGTGTGAGTAAATGTAAAGACAGACAAAATGCCAATAAGCAGTTTGTTTCATGTGCTAACAATTTGGCAAGTTGGCCACCTTAATAGCAACAATAACAACAACAATGATAATAGTGTTTTGTTTTGATGTAAAAGATGGGCTACAGCAAATATTCTTCATATATTTTACCCCAGTGCCACTTTGATGGCATTTGCTGCTCTCTCACTCAGTAATAATAATAATAATAATAGTAGTAGTTGTAGCAATAATAATGATGATAATAGTAATTTGTTTTGCTGAAGATGAGGTTGATAATGATGACAATAATCTATATGATTAGACTTTAGTATGTTTAAACCCATGTCCAAACTTCTTGTGTCTCCTTAAGGGAAGTAACTGAGCTAGGGTAAGAAAGAAACAGTTAGTAGTAATGATAATGGGGGCTATGGTATTGGTGACACTGTTGCTAATAATAGAGAATGGAGAAAGATAGAGGAGGTTAGAGGAATAAAAAGTGTAAGAGAAAATTTTAAAAAAACTTAGAAAGGATAATGATGATTATGGTGGTGGTGAAGTTTATACTGAAACACTAGAAAGCAAGAGTAAAAAGAGAGAGAGATGGACAGAGTTAATTTTAAAAAATGGTAATGGGAGAGGAAATGTGAGAGGAAAGAAAAGAGAGATTAAGACAGACAGTTCTAAGATTATATGGTACCCTGCCTTTTCTATCATTATTATCGAAACTGATTTTAATCCAATTCACAAGTATAGGTAATGCTCAGCATCTAATGTCACTTAAAGGCAGAATGTAACCTGAAATTGAACCTCATAGAAGAAATAATGCAAGGTGAAGACATATATAAAGACTGCTAACATTGATAAACTAATACACAAAATGATGTAAAAATTGATGGTGACAATGATGATGACGACGATGACGAAGAAAATGAGGGTAGGTAGTAAATATAACAATGTTGGCTGAGGAGACATATGTTTAGAAGTACTTCAGTTTACCATTTTGTGTAACCAAAATAATAAAACATAAGAGAGAAAAGAAAAAAAAAGCATGCATAACTTGTCAAATATTCAGCTTTACTTTTTATATCCTTTGACCTTTCATTTGGTGTGTCATGGGAAAAATAATTCCCCATAATATAGAATATCAAAAAGATGGAGAAAAAAAATATTAAAAGAATTGACCATTAGTTCTTATGATGCTGATAAAAGTTCAAAAGTCAGCATAATAATTTTGCAAATTAGACCTTTTGGCAAATCTGCGTAAGATGAGAAAATGTCCAGAAAGTTAAAAAAAGAAAAACACCTGTGGGAATATCAACTTGCAGATGTCAGTTAAATGAAATGTTGAAAATACTGCAATCCCAGAAGAATTCTGATTGAAGGTGAGAGAAACTGATATAAAACAAATCTCTTCTTCTTAGAATCAGAAAAGAAAGAGTCAGGAAAAGCCTCATGCTGTATACTGTAGTAGAAGTACAGTGAATCTTTGCAAAAGAATTTAGATAAAATTTATTCTACATTTGTCTTGCTAATTCAAAATCAGGAAAATATGGTGAGGTTGATAGGAATGCTCATTTCCTTGCTACAGCTTTGCTTTAGGTGCCCAACAACTAAAATCCATGTGATATTCTTTTATTTTATTGCATAAAAGAGGCATTATACATTTGTTTTAATACACTTTATAAATAGCACATAGACACATTCAATCACTGAGATGTTAAAGAGCTATGCTACTGATATTAAACCTTGTTCACGAGATCAAGACTTGTAATAGTTACATAACTTTATTTCCTTAAATCTGTTCTACAAGGAAAAAAAAAATGGGTTGAATAAAGAACAAAAATAGATGATGATAACATGGTGTGTTTCAAGTCAGGAGAATTTTCAAGTTGTGCAAGGATCTTATTCAGAAATCATTTCCTCATTTTCTAAAGAATTATTTTTGCTTTTCTGTTCTTCAATGAACTGACCTTTTTGCTGACACACATACAACACTCATCTCAAAAGTAATTATCAGTAAAAAAATTCTCACTTCAGTGGTTATTAGGTTGAAGCAGTTAAATTGTAAACACTACTATTCCTAAAATATTCAAATTAGCAACAATATGATAGAACTGAGAGATTATACCAAAACGTAAAAGTCTTTATATGGTTAATTTCATACATTATCAAACTATCCACAAGACACATTGGTTCACATTCCTTGATGGGCACTAAATTTTCCTATAATCAAAACATTTAACAATTTATGAGAATTACACCCAATTTATAATTCTGCTTTGCAATTTAGCAAATTAAATAAGCAATAGTTAATTATCATGAGCATAGACACAGTGTAGCTGTGTGGTTAGAAGTTTGCTTGCCAATCTCATGGTTCTGGGTTCATCCCCACTGCATGACACCTTAAGCAAATGTCTTCTATTATAGCCTTGGGCCAACCAAAGCCTTGTGAGATGATTTGGTAGACGGAAACTGAAAGAATTCTGTTGTATATATATGTATATATACATACACACACACACACACACACACACACATATATATATATACATACACACACACACACACATATATGCATATACACACACACACACACACACACACACACATATATATAGACCCACACATATATAGGTATATATCTATATGCATGTGTCTTTTTATCTGTGTTTGTCACCCACTACCATTTAATAATGTTGGTGTGCTTATGTCCCTATAACTTAGCAGTTTGGCAAAAGAAACTGATAGAATAGTACTAGGCTTAAAGAAAAATAAGTCCTAGTGTAATTTGTTAGCCTAAAGCTCTTCAAGCCAGTGCCCCAGTATGACCGCAGTCTAAGGAGTGAAACAAGTAAAAGAAAATAAAAATACAAGAGTGATGTAGTACATTCTCGTTAGTAGAATATACATTATTGGCTTTTCCAAGGAGTAAGTATTGCTGCATGACTAAAGATCTCACTTTGTAAACTTCATTGAGTCACTGTTGAACACCTTAGAAAAATATCTACTACCATGGCCTTAGAGCAATCAAAAGCCTTATAAATGGCAACTGTATCAAAGTACTTCAAAGGGTGCATTCTTATTCTTAGATACTCTCTTTATTTTGGCACTACAGCTATAACATAGAGGGAACAGCACAAAGACAGACAAAGCAATACATTGGGGTACATGAAACCACATATCGGATGAATTATGAATATAACTAATGAGAATGAAATGGCTTTCCTACCCCACCCCACCAAAGTAGGTAGTTCCATTTTACTAGGCATAAACATATTGAATTAGAATTGTAGTGTACATCACTTGTCAGTAAAAATAGCATGGTAGCAAGCACCATGCCTTTGCTAATTGGTTTAGTATCATATGTAAGTTGCAATAGTTTTCGAATAGAGAAAAAAAAAACATGAGTAAATGAGTTAAAGGCAATGTGGGTTTATATACCCATTAAAATACAAACATAGCCCTGATCAATTTTTAGCGGTGGTAAAAACTAAATCTTTAGACACGCCAACATAGGCCGCTTTCTGATGAAGAACCATACTTGGAACGCCATTTCCACACTTATTTTCCCCATCTAAAACTGAGTGTCAATCTGATATATTCACTGCATACATCTAATTGACTTTTGTTATTTTATCCTGTTTTATTTTTTTATTTTTGATCTCACCACTACACCCTCTAGTGCTCTCTCTCTTCTTCCCTGCTCCCTCCCCCACTCACTCTTCTCCCCACTCTCACCTCCATCTCTTTCTTTCTCCCTCTGCTAGTTAGAACCAACACACCCTACTATCTTATCAAACAAATAATATAAGACAACAATAAGTCTAACAAAAGAGAAAAAGAGACAGATAAGAAGGGCTCTTTTGATCATTGGCTTGATTAATCTAAGTTAACCTGGGGCTAAACTTAAATAACACTAACAAATAAACAACTAAAACCATATATTATGAATTTTCCTCTTTAAACTAATGATATTTCATTATCAACATCCTCAATTGAATGATGTAAAATGTTAACTCCCTGACTTTGCTTAGACTTTCTATTAAAAAACAGAAATATTTTGAGTTTCCTCTATGTGTTTTATCTATCTAGATATTTATTTACTTATCTGTTTACTTGTCAATCTATCTATCTGTTTATGTATTTACTTATTGCAATTTCTTTTAAAATAAAGCTGTTGAGCGGAGAATATCTCATAAAGTTTAACATATGACAATTTTACTCAGCATCCCAAGAGGATAGAAAATTCAGAAAATTTCAACACCATAACAATCAGTTTTTGTTTGGGACTGTGTAGATATTTATAACTATGTATGTATGTACATATATATACCTACATTATATGTATGTGCATATGTATGTATATAGGCATGCATGTATATTCATGCAATCGGTATAGTTATGTTATTCAAACATGTATGAATATACCTATACATACATGTATATACATTTATGTGTAAGTTTGTGTATGCATATTAGTATCCTCTCTCTCTACATGTATATACGCACACACATATATATACATATATATATATATGTATGTATGTATATATATATATGTATATATGTATGTATGTATATATATATATATATATATATATATATATATATATATATATATACACACATACATATACACATACACACACACATACTCACGTATATAAATATGTGTGTGTGTGTTTATTGATATTCATTTAAGTGTATAATTATAGTCAGACACAAATATAAGTACATTTCTATAAGTGTGACTACCAATATATATATGTGTCTGTTGTTATAATTTTTGTGTTATAATTCTTCAGTGTATGTTTTTTACAATATATTTAACTGCATATCTGTATAGGAATATGCATCTGCGTATATATACATACATACTTATGTATATGCATCCAAACATACATGAATACATGCATGCATACATACATACATACATGCATATGTATAAGCTCATGTATATCTTAGGGGATGGTGAATGGTAGGGATAATCATACAACAGAAACAGTAATATGCATGTCTATTTATGTCTCTCTAAACAAATACACACCAATGCTAAAGAACAACAGCAACATATACATACATATTTTTATCAAAAAATTGCTTTCTTTGTTTTTAGTTTTTGGTTGGGTTTTTGCTATTTGTTTGTTAAGTACAATTTTGATTATCTTATTTTGTTATGGACATTTTCTTAAAGTTATTTTATAGTTACAAACCTCTCAAGACAATTACCAGGAGAATATGGTGTTTACATATTGTTTCATGACTTTCTCTATACATTTCACTATTGTTTTTATCCCTTATATTCAGTTGTACCAGCTACTCTGGTGAACAATGATAAACAGTGTTTGTTGTATCTGAAAATACAATAGAATATAATAATTTACAGAAAGATATAAATGTAAACCTATGTTATATTAGAGTTATTTTAATAAAAATTGTAGAATAGTTCTTTAGAGTATTTTTTGCAATATAGTTTACATCATTTACAGTAATAATTATGGCTGTTGTAGATACGTTTGTTTCTCAATTTCACTAGAGTACTTGCTCTCTGCCTATAATATATATATATATATATATATATATATATATATATATATATATATATATATATATATATACATATATACATACATACATACATACATACATATATATATATATATATATATATATATATATATATATATATATATATATATAATCATATGCAAACATGCATACATGCATTTGTTTATATATTTATATGTGTGTATATATTAATTTAGATGGATGGTTATTTTGAAGGAATTCTATAAATACAACTCTGTTAGTGGTGATGCAGGAAACTCAATGTTAAGAGAAGAATCACATTTATAATAAAATTCTATGTGCCTTTGCATTTATGTGTGTGCCTTTGCATACACATGTATATAAGCATATGTGCAATTGTGAGTGTGTATGTGTGCATGTGTCTGTGTGTGTGTGTATGTGTATATGCGTGTATATATATATATAAACACAAATTCGAGGAGCCAATATCCTTGTAAGAGATTGTTAAAAACAATCCAGGTGTCAACTAGGTTTAACCAAATATACTGATAAAAAGTTCCTCAATATATATGTATAAAGTCTCAATTTAAATATAACAGATCTATTTTTCAAATAAATTTGTTGTTTTAACAGCATCTCAACGTTCAATATTAGCTAAATTTTAAACGATAAATTTTTAATTACATGAAATATGTGCCCTAATTAGTTGTTTGTTTATGTTTGAAAATTCCTAAACATAGTCTTCAAATGAGTCATTTCGTAATTCAAGACTGAAAATATACTTATTTTTCCTGACAATATCCGACAATATATCATCTATTACAGCTATAAAAGTTACAATTGTAGTGATGCGTACATGGATATATATATACACATGTGTATGCGCATGTATGCGTAGACACACATATATGTATATATGTGTGTTTGTATGTATATGTACACCCGTGTGTGAGTATGTATATAGATAAATATACATAAATATGTGTGTGTGTGTGTGTGAGTATATGTGTGTGTGTATGTGGATTCTATGATTGAAGTATTACTTTCACCATACCTATTGGAGTAATTTTACTTTATTCAACAGCTTTTTTTTTCATAGTGTTTTGTCTTAATCACTGATGAGATACTGGAGCAGACTTCAGCTCCGGTATCTGAAACTCTGAATTTTATTATGACAACCAACTGTCACATATTATATTTTTAAATATATATATCATAAGAAACAATGAAAGGTCTTTCCTGAATGATAGACTCATATCACCAGTTCCCCAGATTATGTGGTGTATATATTCTCCACCTGGACAGGACACCAATCCATTGCAGGATTATTTATTTTTACCAGGTGAATGGACTGGAGCAATGTGATAAGAAGTGTTTTGCTCAAGGACACAATGCTTCACCTAGTTCAGGTACTGAAACCATAACCTTACAATCATGAGTGCAACTCCCTAACAACTAACCAATGTACACACACACACACACACACACATACAAATTGAGAGATTTGATGTGACAAACAGGAAAAACTGAACCCAATACATGAGTATGAATATATGTTTTATAAAGTGAAACGCTATAAAAGTGAATTAAGTCAGTTGATACTTGCCATGCATGAAAGTATTTTCCTTCGAGTGTTAGAAATGAAACCCATCCATAGAAACTAGGCTAAAAAATGGAATGTGTGAGCTGAACGAAGTTCTTCAACCAATATAGGATTGGAAGGGAGTAAATCTGTGTAAGAACTGAGTGAGACTGTGAAGACCTATCTAACTCATGTTAGTATGAAACATGCACGTTAAAAAAAAAAATCATGATTATGATCACGATAAAGATGATGATGATGATGGTCGTGATGATGATGATGTAAATGTGCTATGATAGTGATGGCACATTTACAAACACACTAAGTCAAACTGTTAAGCCAGAAATTGAAAACTAAGTAGGTGTTATTCTGCAATCATTAACAGGAGAATTACATATATCCAACACCAGACGAATTTTATAAACCCAAACTAAATTTATATAGACATTGAGGTAATTGAATTTAGTCCCTTGACATCAGTGTAATGGGAAAATACTTAATAAACGTATGGCCTTATACATTAAAGTTTGTTTCGTTTGTGTCTCATTAATTTCTTCAATTGTGTTTATAAAGTTAAGATATCTGATGTAGAAGAAGTAGTGAAAGCTAAGATTAATATTGTATGGGTATATATGTGTTTTGCGGTTCTGTAATTCTGAGATGAGGACTAATACATATGTATGTGCTTCATATACATGCATGCATACATGCATACATATATACATACACACACACACACACACACATATATATATATATATATGTATATATATATATATATATGTATATATATATATATATATATATGTATATATATGTATATATATA
This sequence comes from Octopus bimaculoides, assembly GCF_046866305.1. Taxonomy (NCBI): domain Eukaryota; kingdom Metazoa; phylum Mollusca; class Cephalopoda; order Octopoda; family Octopodidae; genus Octopus; species Octopus bimaculoides. Next base: position 49,419,161 of record NC_142934.1, read on the forward strand.
TATATATATATACATATATGTATATATATATATATATATATATGTATATATATATATGTATATATATATATATATATATATGTATATATATATATGTATATATATATATATATATGTATATATATATATGTGTATATATATATATATATGTATATATATATATGTATATATATATATATATGTATATATATATATGTATATATATATATATATATATATATATATATGTATATTTATATATGTATATATATGTATATATATGTATATATATGTATATATATGTATATATATATGTATATATATATGTATATATATATGTATATATATATGTATATATATATGTATATGTATATATATATGTATATATATATATGTATATATATGTACATATACATATGAATATAGATAGTTACTTATATACATCTATCTAGGTATCTATCTATCTGTTTATCTCTCTCTCTTTCTATACACACACACACACACACACGTATATATATATATATATATATATATATATATATATATATATATACATATATATATATATATATATATATATATATATATATATATATATATATATATATATACATATATACACACAAACATACACACTCACTTATACATACATAAGCATATACACATGTCTTTATAAACGTATGTCTACATACATGCGTATACGCATAAATGTAAGAGAAAGGGAGAGAAATTGAGAGAGGAAAAGTTACATCTGCATCATGTGAATAAGCACTTGATTCGAAGTGTACTGAGACTGCAGAAAAAAGTTTGAAAGTTTGATATTCCCAGTGGAACAATTTCATTTCTTCTAGTCCTTAGCTTTGTGATTTTTGCATAGAGGCTGGAATAAACATGTACACACACTTCACACACATGTGTTATTTTTCATACAATCCTTACTTGCAAATGCATATACATACCTATTGTTTCACACTCTGTGTGTGTGTGTGTGTGTGTGTGTGTGTGTGTGTGTGTTGTGTGTGTGTAAATAAAGATATATCAAATACCATATGAGAAAAGTTCTTGATTTATGGAAATTGTCTTCCCGTTGAGACAAGAGTAAATAATGACTTGCAGCAGTTGTGAACAATTCAAAATGGAGAGGCAAGATAATCTCAGGAATCAGGAATTCTCTGAGAATGACATAACATTAAAGAAAAGACAGTTAGACAAAAGGGCAGTCGTGGACATGTTTTTGTCTCAGTAGTCGTCATCAGCACAGCAGTTTTCCCTACTATGTCTCCAACAGATGAGATAGACAAATACATAGATGTGTGTGTGTATATATATATATATATATATACATGTGTGCGTGGTGTGTGTGTGTACGTATGTATATATACACATATATATCATTTTCATTTTAACAGCCTGTTTTTCATGCTTGTAAGTGTCGCTGAAAAGGTCACAGATGTGTGAGGAAAGGTTTCCAGACAATGGACATGAGTTAGAATAAGAACAGTAATAAATGAATGAGGAACAAATATATAGTGCATGTGTCTATTTGGCAAAAAAATTAAAGAAAAAATATGACCGTCCTGAAATATAACAATATATGCATATGTATATATATATGGTTGTGTGAAAAGTAGCTTGCTTACCAACCACATGATTCCCGGTTCAGTCCCACTGCATCATGGCACCTTGGGCATGTGTCTTCTACTATAGCCTCGGGCCGACCAAAGACTTGTGAGTGGATTTGGTAAACGGAAACTGAAAGAAGCCCATTGTATATATATATATATATATATATATATATATATATATATATGTATATGTATGTGTGGGTATATGTTTGTGTGTCTGTGTTTGTCCCCCCAGTATCGCTTGACAACCGATGTTAGTGTGTTTACATCCCTGTAACTTAGTGGTTCAGCAAAAGAGTACGATAGAATAAGTACTAGGCTTACACAAATAAGTCCTGGGGTTGATTTACTCAACTAAAGGCGGTGCTCCAGCATGGTTGCAGTCAAATGACTGAAACAAGTAAAAGAGTAAAGAGTAATGTGTGTGTGTATGTATAGACATGGCTGTGTGGTAAGAAGCTTGCTTCCCAACCACATGGTTCCAGATTCAGTCCCACTCTATGAAACCTTGGGCAAGTGTCTTCTTCTAAAGACTTGTGAGTGAATTTAGTACATGGAAACTGAAAGAAGCCCTTTATATATATATATGTATGTATATATATATATATATATATATATGTAGGTATGTATATATCTATGCGTGTGTGTGTCTTTATGTCTGTGTATCATCTCAGCGTTGGTGTGTCTGCATCATGTAATTTAGCGATTCAGCATAATAGACCAATAGATTAAGTACTAGGCTTACAAAAAATGAGCCCTAGAGTCAATTTGTTTGACTAAAACTCTTCAAAGCAGTGCTCCAGCATAGCCACAATTAAATGACTGAAGCAAATAAAAGAATAAAAGCAAAGAATGTGTGTATGTATGTGTGTATATATGTACACAAAAGCACACACATGCACATGCATATATAAAACCATATTTGTATGTATGTGTGTGTGTGTGTGTGTGTGTGTGTGTGTGTGTGTGTGTGTGTGTGTGTGTGTGTGTGTGTGCCTCTGTGTTCCTGCCTCTGTTTGCATGTCTGTGTGTAAATATGCACAATTCTAGTGTAATTCTGGACTTTGTTTTTGGTAGCTTGATATTCCTTATTTTGTTTATATTTGGCTAAAACATGCAAGAAAAATATTTCTCATCCCTTACTTTGACTTAACTTTCCATAATCTGTAGTAGATCATAATTTAATAGAGTCCACACCTGAGAAGTAATCTTTTATATAGAATTTCATTACTGGAATTGCATCATTCCCTCAGTAAATTGGAACAAAATAGTACCATTTCCATCCAATTAACAGCAGCATTTGAGAACAGAAAGGAGAGAATAAATAGTAGAGAGACAACCAAGTAGAAACTGAAATGTAACCTTTATGATACCAAACTGCCTGTAACACCCACTGGTTCTTTGATAGAGATAGAAATTGTCTATTTTACGTAAAATGTAAATTAACAGCTTGCATCAAAATTCCGTATTAATTTATGTCCCAAACATCAGCAGAATAATGACAAAATTAGTTTGCTAAGTTCTTCATTGTTTTTAAAATTAAATGAAATAAAGCAGTTTATTTTAACAGAAACAGAGTAACAAAAGGATTTTAAAATGGTAAATTTACACAGTCAATATCCTTTGCTCTCACACGTTAAAATATAAAAGACAGATGTTTTGACCAAAATTTCAAACTATAATTCATAAAATAATAATAATTTATAAACAAACTTGTTAATATGCCCTATACTTGTTTGAAATATGATATGACTCAAAGTAGTATTAAAAAAATATATATATTTCTCTATAAACATGAAACAATACTTGCATTTTAAAATGGAATTTGATAGTTGGTATTATTTTCTTTTAAGATTCTATAGAAGTTTCATTTCTTTTTCTACTTATTTTTTACTCTTTTCACAATCCTGATGATTTACTTCTCATAAAATATTAAATATGTATTGTGTGATGAAAATGATAAAAATGTAGCAAATTTCTGAATTTTTCACAAATCAGTTTTATTTTTTGTTGTTTTGTTATTTTTTATATAATTTTTCTAAAACTTTTTTTCTTATATTCATCATTTATACCTGATGGAAACAATTCCCTTTTTATTGTTGTAGACAATGCATTGTTTAAAAGAAGTTAGTAGCTTTGTTAAAACACAACAATAAAGGTTTAGTGGATAGTTGAAAAATAAAAACACTATTAAAGATTCATTCATTTCTCCAATACTTAACCTGTTTATCAGAAATCTGAGAACACTAGAATTTATTTGTTATTCTTAGGTTGTTTTTGATTTTTGTTTTTATTTCTTTCTTATCTTTGCCTTGAGAAGTTGGAAATATTTAGCAAGTGTAACTTAAAAATTAATGTATTGCAATATTTTGCACAATACACATAATTTGTTATTAGAATATTTATCCCACAACACACACACACACACACACCACACACACACACACCACACACACACACATGTATACACATACATACACATAGATTTGTAATTTATATATATATAAATTACAAATCTATGTGTATGTATGTGTATACAGACATATATAGACACATATATATATATATATATATATATATTGGATATACACATGTACTTTTGTATATATGTAGACATACATGCAGGCAGGCATACAGAGAGACAGGTGGACAAACAGACAGACATAAACTACATCTATACTACATATAGACACACATATATATAATTGTAAATGAAAAGAGAGAGATGATGCTGAACATGTTCACAACAAAAACAATGATGGTTGTGATGATGGTAGCAATGCTGACACTGTATCTAAAGGTGGTATGTTTGTAAGATATTGTTAATATTGCTGATCCCTCAGGAGTTAATTTTGCTGTTGCTAATGGCAATGCAATAATAATGTTGATGAGAAGGAAGACAACAATAAGGAAGAAGAAGATGCAGAAGAAGAAAACGAAGAAGAAGAAGAAGAAGAAGAAGAAGAAGAAGAAGAAGAAGAAGAAGAAGAAGAAGAAGAAGAAGAAGAAGAAGAAGAAGAAGAAGAAGAAGAAGAAGAAGAAGAAGAAGAAGAAGAAGAGATATTTAATGTATTTCAGAAGTATTGCCCAAGTGGAATTTTTATGGTCCTAGAACCTACATTAAATTGTTGCACTTCAACTTCACTGAAATTGTAATTGATCTAATGAGAGAAACTAATATCTTAATCAATGAACCATATTTTCATTGTATCAGGCCTGCAAACAGCATTAGCAATGTTGGTGCTGCTGCTGATGAATCTTCTTACTAAATAAATTCACTGTTCACTGGTCAGAATGGTTTGGTTAAAGATTAACTAGCAAGGTGAATATAAAAGAGGGAAGTAGCTCGGGTGAGTTCAGTTAATCTCACTATACACATCAAGGATTTTAAGAGCCTAAAAGGTAGAATTATTTAATCA
>NC_142934.1:49429183-49466683 GCF_046866305.1 Octopus bimaculoides
TCTAGCACAGTAAAATGTACCCAATTAAATCTTGATGATATACAGAGGTTCTAATAGTAAAAATCATGCCTACTACCTATCAAAAAAGAAATAGAATCAATAGAAACTCCATGAGAATCAGAGGAGGCTTTTATTGTCCAAATGAGCAGCAACTATGAACAAAATTTATGAAACTAAGTAGAGAAGATGAGTAGCTCTGCTGTAGACATTCTCCTAAGATTCATTTCATGATAAAATGCCCCTCAATCCATGCTCTGAAAAGGGCTGATGAAAGTAAAGGCACTCAGAGATAAAAATTATATCCAAAATATGATATAGAAAATAAAGGAGGTCACTTTTTTTGTTGCTTGGTGTTCTAGATGACATGACCATAATAAGTGATACAACCAACTCATGCCAGTAAATGTAAAATAATGATGATGATGATGATGACGATGTTGATGATGACAACAATATATAGGGAATGAGAAACCTGTTTTACCTTTGACTCCCGCATTGCATGGAATTGGATGTATTCTGAGACAGAACTCAACACTACAACAAAATTTTCTTTAAGAGATTCCTTAAAATTAGTAGTCTTGAACCTATGTTAGAAAATTATTACTCTGAAATAATTATTATTGAAATTATCATATTAATTATTATGACAATGACAATGCTGATGATATATTCATGTTTTGTCAGCATCAACATTTCTAGTGAGTTTTTCCTTTTTTATTTTCAAGAATATTAACTTCTGAATATTACCAACACTCATTCTAGCATTTTTGTTTTGATCCCCCAACACTGTCACTCCACTACTTCTAATTATATTCTTTTGCTTCCCATGTAAACTGCTTCTCAAGTCATACATAAAATAACATATAAAAATATATTTAATACCTAGTTACAACCATTTTTCATTTTATCATACACATGTATACAGCTCATAATTATACACATATATAGAATTACACATATAGAATTACAATTTCTATCAGAATCTAGTTAAATCATGACTCAGAGCTCCAAGAACATAACATGAGAAATGTTAAAAAAAAAAGAAAGAAAGGTGTTTTATTTGTTCAATTTGCAATGAATGTAGACAAGTTCAGTGAAAAACATTCAGACACAATAACAATGTTAAAATATTTTCCTTTTGCAAGATTGAAATTAAAACATGTTATAAGATGAAGACATAAACGACTGATTGAATTAAGATCGCTAACTGCTTCAAATTTTTCGATTTGGTTCAATTTTTAACGAAATAATAATTCATAAATTGTTATAGCATAAATAATAAAATATCGAGAGAAAAATGTTAATTCACAAATTCTAATACAATTTATGATATTTCAAATTTGCACTAAGACATATGCACCAATACATTCTTTTGTTGAGTATTGAGATATCCATGACTATTAATCTGAAATGCGAATGTTTCAATCAAAATCTGTAATTTTGTGAGATAGCATGTGTGTAGACTTATTTACAATGCTTTTTCACATAGTACTATATTGCTTTCCCACATCCATATAAATTGTTGGAGAGGAAGAAATGTACCTTTTCCAGTCTGACAAACTAAATGGAGTAAAATAACAGTACACCTTTTCAGATTACTGAAGTTGCTATGATTGATGCCTAGCCAGAGCTCATGTAAGACAATGTTTGTGACAGAAGAGAAAGAGGTTCAGAAGATATGAGATACTAGAGCCCATCACATAGCATGTGTCATTTACCATAGCAATATATTAATCAAACCATGGAGAGTGACAGGTTTATGAAATTTGTTAAACAGAAATAGTGTGAAAATCCTGTTTATATATATATGTAAAACTTTGGACTAATGGGTATATGTCAATTAGTGTGTTTAAGTGTATATATATATATATATATATATATATATATATATATATGGTCGTTGTCTACTCCTTATGCAGAGTTTGACCACCTCCTGTACCTACACCTTAGCACCATCAGGGCATCTGATGTGGCTTTTTAAACCGGACAATGTTATGAAAAGGCACCCACATAGATTGCACTGCTGATTTGGACCACCAAGACCTGGAAATAAGTTCTGCACTTTGTGGATCTTAAGATGTCTTTTGAGGCCTCCATTGGATTTGCAAACCTTCTAGCATACTCTGCATTCAAAGATGTGCACAGACATAGGCAGAATAATGGGTCATGTCTGAAAGGCTGGTTAGCCTACAGATCTTTTATCTTTGAATTCAGAACTTACCTTATTATTGTGGCTTGCTATCTATAGATAAAAATGATTTTGTATCTTTGTGTTTGTGTTTGCCATATATATATGCATCTGGGGCATACAATTACAAGGTCATGGATTCGATTCTTGGATCGGGCAGCATATTGAGTCCTTGAAGACACTTATTTTCTGTTACTTCAGACTACTCAGCTTGAATGGGTACTATACATATGTATGTATGTGTGCATTTATGTATGTATGCATGTATGAATCTAAGTACGTATGTATGTATGTATATCTAAGCTAAAGGAATTTTTAAAAATTATTGCGTATATACCAGTTTATATGTCATGCAAAATTAGGAAATCTTCCTATATGTATATTTATGATAAACTGAAAAGTTACATTTGACTAAATCCAATGCTTAATTTCTTCAAAAATTCTAACACTGTTTTTGAGTGCTTGCTATTATTCTAAATTTATTTGTTGTGCAAGTCAGAGTTCTTAGACAAATAGAGGAATGAAACGTAAATTACGTATAACATATCAGAAAATTTTTAGACGAATTGCGAATCAAAAGTGCAAATATTATCTGCCGATTTGATGAAAACTGACTGGAGGACAATATTTCAGCAAGTTTTTATAATGAAATGGAAAACATTCACTGGTTGTATTTTGAAGTTAATATTTGTTGTCTTTGTCATTTTATTTCCTGTTTGTGCCCACCCGAAGAAGTAATTAGCAATAGGTCAGCAAGAAGCCTCCATGTAATTGATCTGTCTGCTTGAAATACCAGCCAACTTTTCCTTAAATGACATTCTACTTACTATCTTAAAACGTGGAGATGCTAGAAAAAGATGATATGGTCTTGTCTGAAAGGGCTGGCTAGCCTACAGATCTTTTTCCTTTGAATTCAGAACTTAACTTATTATTGTGGCTTGCTATCTACAGATAAAAATGATTTCACATCTGTGTGCCTGTGTTTGCCATATATTTTTCTGGATTTTTAACACTAAATTCTTTTATATATATATAATTTGTGCATGACTAAATAGTGTAAATATAAATACAAAATGAAAATTTACATAAGACATTTGCAAAAACAAATAATCACTATTTCATCATTTTACAACAAATATGTTGTTTGTTTGTATATGATATATCATTTAATCACAATGTAGACATTATTTTCGTAAAACATTATGAGGAAATGTGTTACTCTCTGTGAAAAATGAATTACGCAAGTATCCCATAATACCTATCAAAACCTATTGTTACATTTATACTGATACTTTTAAACTGTATATATACCTTCACTGTTTATTTATTCATTAGTATTCTGCCTAGAAGGGTTTAGTTTCTTTACTTAACGATCCTAGCTTCTATAGATTGTTTCTTAGGCCTTTACTAAGCACGTGCAGCAATGGTTATCATAATAAATGTGAATTTATAACTCTGTGTAACACGATTTTTGTCCTTGGATAGCAACTTTTATTTTCTATTTGCTTATCTCTGGAAAGTATGAAAAATCGCTATTTCCTTCAAACTTTACTTTTGTTACATTTATTCAAACCCCAAAGAATCCCTCTCAACCCGTGGCAGTGAAGCTCCCCAACTGCTCCTGCTCTGATCAGAAACACACATACTGGCAACCACTAAGGGACATACTCAACTAAGGAAGGTCAAGCAACTGACAAGCAAATCTGTGGTATTGAACAGAATATTTCCTAAACAATATTTCTGCTTCAGCAACTCAGTGCTGAATCAGTCTGAAATGAAATGGAAAACAGGTTAGTTTCAAAACATTGATGTCTAGGTCACAAAAGCAAAGTCTGAAGGAAATAGTAGTTATTTCATTTGATTTTTAGATAGAAGCAAATTGTAAATAACACTTACTGACCAAAGGCAAAAAAAAAATGGTGCAGTGTATATATATTCGATAGTAGATGTGTTGTTTATATTTATATCTAGAACTCTCTACTTTTAGTATTGTAGATTTATCTAGCAACATGTTGCAGTAGAATGTGGTACCACAATGATATTTTGGGGCAACTGCTGATTATATATATATATTTTTTGTCCTTCACTGAAGTCTAACATAATCAACATTTGTAGTTGTATTCTGGAATTTTAAAGGCTTTACTGCCCCATTTGTAATCTGGAAAGATTGTAGTTATCTCCTGTCAAGACTACGTGGGGTACAACTCTATCATCATACCTGCTGGAGCTCATCACAATTCTTAATATGGTATTTTTATCACTGCATGTATTGCAATTCCGATATTTGAATGTGTCTTTCCCCATTTCCACATGTTATAAGAATGACTTTATTTCCATGAGTGATTTACATCTCAGTTCTTTGTTTTCAACATAATTTTCAAATTATGTTCAGAGTTCAGGATTTTTGAAGAATAAAAGGTGTTGAGAGTTTCAAATGATATAAAACTCTTAATTATGTTTGAATTAGATATATGTCAATTATGAAATATACTATTGTAACTGAGTGTCTGTAATGAAATCCATTAAACACTGGACTGCTATGACTAACACTGAAGAGAAATTAAATAATGATCTATTAAACTGAATATGCCTTCATTAAGAACAATTCTTGTGTTATTTGTAGTCATTTTTCAGCCTGAACAATGCTGAATATTCTGCAGGTACACACACACATTCACGTGTGTATTAAATGGTTATCAGAGGAATATAACGGTCAACTAATAGAATTGAAGCCACATATGTATCATTTGCTAGGTATTGTGTTTATCTGCTTTTAATTGAACCTTTCAGTCTCTGCAAGCAACCTGTCGTTCTCACTCATGTTATGCCAATCACTTAACGCTAATAGAATTGGCTACTTCATCTAATATCTCACATATCTAGCTGTCACACTGATTTGATAGTTTTGATAAGAACTCCAAGAATACTCACACATATAAATTAATGACAACTATTTTTAATAAATGATATTAAACATTATATTCTCATAATCAATAACTTGTAATTGAAAAAAAAAATCCTACAAGAAACTCACTGATTGTCCCAAACCATAGAGATTGAAAGTCTCAGAGGAAAACAAATAAAATCTACATCTAGTCAGAGGAGTGGCTGTGTAGTAAGAAGCTTGCTTCCCAACCACATGATTCCAGGTTCAGTCTTACTGCGTGGTACTTGGGCAAGTGTCTTCTACTATAAACTCAGGCTGACCAAAGCATTGCATTGTGAGTGGATTTGGTAGACAGAAATTGAAAGAAGTTACAATCTAAAAATATTGAAAAAGAGTATTATAGTAAACAAGAGAGTAAAAAGTTTTAAGTATTTTAGTATTATTAATCTTCAATAAACTTTTTATTTTAGGTAGGTTTTTCTTTTTCTATATTTTCGTTATTATTTTAGTAATTATAATACGTATTTACCTCTGGTAATGGACGCCATGTTTATCACGTGACTTTTCAGTATTAATTTTCATAGCATTATTTACGTAATATAGAATTTTCGTATGTGTATAGTTATTACTTTGCGTTAATTTGCAAGTTTAAGTATTTTAGTATTTTTAATCCTCAAGAATCTATTTATTTTAGGTAGATTTTCTTTTTCGATATTTTCGTTACTATTTTAGAAATTATAATACACATGTACTTCTGGGTAATTTTAGAGGAATTTCAACCATGTTTCGTGGTCTGCTACCACAACAGCTCCTTTATAGGATCCAGTTAGCTCAAGACATCATCAGGAGGAACCACGTCCGGTTTCGGCCCCTACTCCTCTACCGTTTTGACGTGGCGGGGCCACCCCCTTTCGGAGGTGTCTTCAGCTCTGGTCTTGGGTGCATGTCTTCTTTCACTGTTTGTAACTGTTCTAATTCAACTGTGGGATGTCCCTCGCTATGGTTATTTTCCAGGAGGTTCTGGCCACACGTCTTACGGTTCATCAACCCGCGTTGTTGAATTACTTTTTTCCGACATACCTTCCCTTGGTGGATTAGGATCCAGTTAGCTCAAGACATCATCGGGAGAAACCACGTCCGGTTTCGGCCCCTACTCCTCTACCGTTTTGACGTGGCGGGGCCCCTCCTTTCGGAGGTGTCTTCAGCTCTGGTGTTGGGTGTATGTCTTCTTTCTTCTATTCACTGGCCTCTTCGATGCAGCATCAACGAGTGTCAGCGTCCGACTGATCGTCATGTCAAGTTCCCCTTTTTATATCTGCTGCTAGGCTCCAGCAGGCAGCCCCAGTTAGTTGTCACGTGACACTGTCTAAATTTCCCGCTGCTAGGGTCCAGCAAGTAGCCCCAGCAAGTTGTCACATGACACTGTCTGAACTTTAACTGACAATGGAGGGCGCGAAGCCACTTCAGTGTCAGCCTGTCTCACCTGGACATGTTATGACTTTCAAGCCATATTCGGTCTTCCCGTTTCAGCCATATATAGAAGCTGGCTTTTTCGACCGCCTCCTGTATCCTCCTTATCAGTTTTCTCAGTTCCGAGTTTGAAAACGCAAATCTTCTCTTGAATAGCGTTGTCATTTTTCTTTCAATGAAGCCTCTAGCCCCCACTGCCAGATGGTAGTACTCGACAGTCCATCCCTGTTCTCTGCACTCTTCGATTAGTTTTTCATATCTCTTCTCCTTTCGTTTCTCTGCATTGTCAATGTTTTCTTCCCATGGTACTGTCAGTTCTAGCAAGATTCCTATTCTCTGTTCTGTGTTCCATATGACTAAGTCTGGTCTTTTTGTTGTTTTTATAAGTGGAAAAATTGCTAGACTTCCCAAATCCGTGGCCAGCTACCAGTATCCCTTCCATCTTTCGTCTATCTCATATATTTTATTTGGAGGCCTGATCTTATGTCCTTTCCCCTCCTTCTGGAAGTATATTTTCCTGCGCTTTTCCACTTTGGGGTACTCTCCTCTGTTGTATCCCTCGATCTTCTCTTTGAGTGCTGCACTTATGACGCCAATGACTTGATTATGGCGCCATGTATACCTTTCCAGTGCTAGTCTGCAGCTTGACAGAACGTGTCTCACCGTCGCTTTCTCTCCGCATCCACATTCATCGGTTGTTTTTATGTTCCATCGAACTAAGTTCGCCGGTGAGGGTAGAACGTCGAAGGTAGACTTGATCAGGAAGGCTGTTCTTGCTTGTTCCCAAGCCCAAAGTTCCTTCCATGAGATTCTGCGACTGACCACGTTTTCCTCCCATCTCAGGCACTGCCCCTGTTGACTGCATTGCACCAAATGTACATTCCGCCTTTCTTCTTCCTCCTTTCTCACTTCGTGTACCACTACGTCTTTCATCTCTTTTACACTGCTCTTGCAAAATGGCCTGAAACTGCTCGTCCCTAGGCCGGCTCTTGCTTCTTGCGTTGCTCCAACTATATCGGCATGTTTTAGTATTCTGATCGCCCTGTTTACTGCCTCTTCCGCATTCCATTTCCTCCCTGTTCGTACCTTTGGAGGGTTTTCTCGGATGCTCTGATAATACGCATGTACTTCTGAGTAATTTTAGAAATTATAATACGCATGTACTTCTGGGTAATAGACGCCATATTTATCACGTGACCTTTTAGTATAAATTCTATAACGCAGCCATTTTTATTTAGTTCACAGTTACCCACCGGCAGATAAGTCATGTTTTTTATTTTAATTTTAATTTTATAAACAATATTGACATCCCTCTTTTAGTAACTTTATACACTAACACATCGTTTTACTATTATCTACTTATTCCATATTGTTTTAACGTTGTTTACTATAATACTCTTTTTCAATATTTTTAGATTGTAACTCTTAATAATTATATTAATACCGTTAATGGAGGGATTAGTTTACAGATTTTGTCTCTTTATATATATATATTTAATTCTCATGTTTATGTTTATTCCTTGAATGATTTTAGGTATTTTCTTAGGGATTGACCTGAATAGTGACTGATATTGGGAGTAAAATCATTTCCCCGTTCTAATGAACTCGGATAGAATTTGCTTATGATTTTATATAGTCCTATTTCAGCCATGAAACACGCGTAGTCTATATACTAGCACTAACTTTTTACATCTATACTTCTATACTGTATATTATCGTATTAATTTTAACTGTCCAATTTATAATTTTAACTTTAAAACTTTTTTAAATTAATATTTCTATAATTGATTTATATGACTTATATGATTTATTTATGTAATATATTATTTAATTTAAATTTTTAGATTAAAATCTTAGATATATTAAGATGGTATATGTCTCACAGCATGGATTTGGACGTGTTCTAAGTTGTAGAGTGGTGGTTTGTCTCTAATTTAGTAATATACATATATATTATATATTAGGAAACCCGGTGTAATATACCGATTTTTGCCTGTAAGGTTGGAATAATTTTTTTATTCCCTAATATTATTATTACTATATATATATGTGTGTGTCTGTGTTTGTCCCACCACCACCACCACCATCGCTTGACAACCAATGTTGGTGTGTCTACATCCTCATAACTTAGTGGTCTGGCAAAAGAGATAGATAGAATAAGTCGTGGGGTCGATTTGTTCAACTACGGGCAGTACTCCAGCATGGCTGCAGTCAAATGACTGAAACAAGTAAAATGAGAAAAGAATAGAATCTAATCTGAGAATGAAGGCACAAAAATAAATGATAGTGTTACCAAGGAATTGATAGATATGGCTTTCAAGCCTTGATTTTTTTTTTTACCTCAACTTGTGATGAATATAATTTATAATAAGAATATCGTTGTTATTGTCATCACATTTGAGTGTTTTCTACATTGCATCAAAGCTTTGGTTTCATGGTTGTGTACCTATTGTATAACGTTTGTGATGAATGGACGGTAGAATTTAATTTGACATTAGAGAGGGTATCATCCTAACTTTAGGATCCTTCCTACACTTTATTGGTTCTTGGAGTGTTTTTTTTTTCTCCTTGAGAGATTGCTCATGTCATGGCATGAAGAAAGAGATGAGCCAACTAGAGAAATTGTAGGTGGCTGTATATTAGTGTAACAAAGTCAGTGTTGCAGAACTACATCTTTTGGTGAGAAACAGAGGGAAAATGTTTTTTGAAATATGCAGAGTTAACTCATGATAACCTGAAACGTTTGAATTTAAAACGATAATGATGATGATGACTTGTTTATATTTATTGTTCTGTTGAATACTTATTTAGGAGTTCATAAATCTATAGTCGTCTCTTGATACCTTCTTTCATTGTCATGATTGTCACCTGTGACTATACATCGTTTACCTCCTTGCTAGAGAAAAAGATTGCAACATATTTATGACACAGTTTATTTTACTGTTTTTGTTTCTTTGTTTTGTTTTTCTGTAAATGGGGTTTTCACAAAACTACTTTAGGATATCCCTTTATCAACTTTTAGTTGTGTACTGGTCACCTTGCTTTAAACATAACTTCAAATATTGATTTATTTTATTTATAGTTATAAACTGCCTTCCAGCATCAGAGTCTTTTATTTCCTGCAGGATTCTAAATTATTACTATTATATACATATTGCCTTACAATTGTCATTGTATATGTTATATAATGTCTTATAAAAATTTCTAGAGACAAGCAATTATAATAAACTGGATTCTTGCAGTGTATTATATAAATTTCACAAATATTTGGCATTTAAGGGTTCTTTTTGTTTCATTTAGTTAGTTATTACCTTTTAGAAATAAGGTACGGATAGTGTTGTCAGTTTTTTCAGATATCAAATCTTTAAGCTCAGCAATTGTGTAATTTCCATCAAAATGAATGAATTATTATTAAATAGAAGTCAACTGTTTCTATTGATAAAACTGAAAAACTTTTGATTTAGATTAAGTTTTTTGTCTTTTGTTCTTTTGATAAGAGACAAAGATAGTTTTCATAGTAACTTCGTGTTTAAGAATTATTATTTATCTCATTATAATCTTCTCAAATTTCATTTACATATCTGGTTTACATAATATTCACTACATGAACATTACTTGTGTCCACAATTACTGCTAATGCAACATCAATTCAAATGCCTTCTGCATATTCGATAAAATGAATATTTACACCATTCGTTGTCAACATTATTCCTTGCTCAACACACAAACTTCGCTGTTCAAAACAGAAATGTATTTCATTCTTTTATATAGTCATATTAATTGTAATTTAAAATAGTGTTCATTAACTCATTAAGCAGAATAATCTTTTTGCTTCATTATTGCAACATTTAAAAAATTTTTTTTTTGCATGTATGAATTATTTGATTTCATTTTCATAATATACTTGCATGATTTCGATAATATTACATCTTTTCTACTGTTTTCATCCTTTTGAAAGCAAATTAATAATTGATTTCAGATTAGAACACACTTATAACTAAATTAATCTTACAAGAATTAAGTGTAGATGTAAAAAAGTAGGATGGCACATTGAAATAAATTATATCAAGTTAGGCCTAACTATTATAATCTCTTATGCATCTGCTTTACTATTTCCATTCACATTTTGGTAAATATTTCATATATCTTTGTATAACCGGTCAACCTGGCTGTAACTTGACTCACTAGCTCCAAAAATGTGAAACAATAGGTGAATAAACATATATCATTCACAACATATGCAAATATTCTTTTTAATAAAAATTGGTTTCTAACATTGGTAGAAGCCAGAATTTGGAAGGAAGTGAGTAAATTGTTTAAATCAACTGCAAGCCCAAAAGAGGAAGGGCAACAACAATGACCTGAGGGTGAGTTGAACTCAAAAAGTAAAAAGCCATAACTAAATACTACAGAATGTAGCAGCATACAAAATACTGCTAAGCATTTCATCCAGCATGCTAGCAATTTTGCCAGCTCGCCATATAATAATGATAATAATAATAATACATATATGTGTATGTATGTGTGTATCAACATGTAAAACTCAAATAATTTGTTTGCACAGGCATATAGTTATTTTGCGCACATGTAAACACACATGCATAAATTTAATTTTATTATCAGCACTTACTTGGCATCAAAGACTCAGTCTTTGGATATCTTGATGGAATACACATAGCAAACTGTTTTTTTTTTGTGAAAATGAAAGTTAACAACAAAAAAGACAGAAAGATCTTGTAATACAATTATACGAAAATGAGGGAGCAAGTAAGAAGTGTGAGCCACCTCAAGCAAAATATTCAATTTAGAATTTCTTTCTGGAATGTTCTTTTACTTTACAATTTTTTGCTCCATGATAGAGCATGTTTCCTTTGCTAAATAACTTTTTAATCACAACTCAACGAAACTTGATGAATGTGTCATTCAAATTTTCAGTCTGGCCTGTCTTTCTTCCTAAATGTGTCTTGAATCTTCTGAACAATTTGTTACAGGCCTCCAAACCAGATTCATGAGGCCAACCGAATCCATTTCTCTGATTAGCTTGAGTGAGTTCTCACATGTGACTTAGTAACTTGTGCAAGGTTGGTGTAGTACTGATCCATATTAGGTCTGAATAGATAAAGGCTAATAGATAATTTGTTGATATTTAGCATTGATGTGATCTTTGGTATTTAAGAGTTCTCAGAATACTGGCTAACTGAGTACCAAAGAATTTGAACTTCCTCTGATTAGCTTCTTTCATTCTTTAAATTTAATATGCAGAACACTGCAGCACAATAACTTCATGTTGCACTAGAACTACATTTCCAACAAACATTAAGCATTAGCATAGCGATATCTTTGACCAAATTATGACAAAAAAGATATCACAAATCAATGTCGTATATTCTAGACATATATGCATGTTATTCATGGGCAACCAACAATGAGAAACCAGCTCGTGTTTTGCCCTAGAATTATAAAGAAATGAGGCATTTTACCAATATTATGTGAGCAACCCCTTACTATTTGTACCAGTACAAACAGAATATAAATTTAATTTTATTTCAGAAGTTCTATTTAGCGAAAATTACTATAAACTTTCTATTTCAACCTTGCGTTTGCAGTTTAATGGTATTGTTTCAGTATTCCTTTTATACAAATTGCTACAAATGATAACCACTATGCATTGCAGTAGTCCTCTTTTACAGTTACAAAAGAGATACATTTAAATTTCTTCCAGTTTCAAAGATTTATACAGACATCAAAGTTTGTCATTTTCTGCCTTTTTCTATAGGCCTGGTTATGCTATTACATTTTTTTAAATGATTATATGCCTATTGCAAAGTAGCGTATGCTTTTTGGCCAAATTATTGGACAGCTTAATATGTTCCATCTTTGTGAAAGCCAGGTATATTTGGCTATTCAATTTCCCCTTATTTTACTAAATTGATGTCTTAATTCATGTCAGAATGTCAAAATATCTACTCAAGTCTTCAAGATAGGCCAGTTTAGAATCAAAATTGGATTCTTGACAAAAAGCATTTGCCCATGCACTTGTGTGTATTCATTTTCTAAAAGAAAACCAAAATTGTTTACAGAAGTCCATGAAATAGATCTTTTTGCTCATCATGTGTTTGTCCATGTATCAATACATGGAACACAATAAATATGGACAAATTAGCTATGAGGAACATTCTATTACATGGCTTATAATTAAGAAAAAAAAAAGAATCATTAAGAAATTCCTTCATTAGGAACACTTTCTAATTTTATTAAAGTTACAAAATTTCAATTGTATAACATTAGTTGATATATATATATATTTCTTTTTGTCTTCCTTCAAACTCACAGTGAAGAGATCAATCACAAATTGTTTTCAGATATTTTTTACCCCAGGCTGAGATGTGACAGCTTGACTCTAATTATCTCAATTGAAAATAAAATTGAAGTAAATGAAAAAATGTCAGTAAATGTGAGAGTTCATAGGGCATATCTTTATTTTTTTCCCACCCCCAAAGTTTTTATTCTAAAAGAAGTTGACTGATAGGTTATTTTGGTGAATTAAATATTTTGTTTTCTAATGAAAAAAAAAACCCAAAATGAGAAATTGGTCAGAAAATAGCAGATTAAATTAATGGTTAAAAAGGGGAAAAGGAATCTCATTAGGTTGCATGAATCAATGAAACCTAACAATTATTCAATAAAGAAATCTGTAATTAAAACCATTATTTAGTAGGACTTGCAATAACTTAGTTTACACTGAAGTTAGAATTATCTTTTCAGTTCAGCATGTTAAGCATTCTTTGAGTCTGTCATAAAATACCAGTATTATCAGCATAAATGATGCTGCTTTTCACTATTCTGTTGTTGAATAATCCCTACATTAGTTACTAAAGGTATGTTGTGCTTCTCTTTCTTGCTACTAGAGATTGCATGTTTCAGAATAGTTACATCTTCTAGAAGTACAATCAAGAAGTCCACCATTTATTTCTATATATTTTATGATATTCTGAGAGTAGGTGATTTAATGCTACATTAGTCTGAAATTCAAATTATGCATCAGATTCAGTACATCAGGACTGATTTCACCGCTTACTTTTTTTTTTCTGAAATAAGTACCAGTTACACAATGGACTTGATTCAATCTACAAGTTCAACTCCAGTGCTGGTGTTTTCATGTATATTAACACTGCATCAGTTCAGCAAGCTGTCCAAATTAGTCAGTTGAACAAATGAGAATGTTAGGTACAGACCAGTGTATATGTTGGTATATACTCAGAAAAAGAGTTGTCTCTTATTAATGCTAGAGCTTAGGCAACATTTAAAAGAACACTTCCAACTAAACACTCTTCTGTATATTGGCCCTATGCCAAAGGGGAAAAATAATTATATTTTATTCTCTCAACTAAATATCAGAGAGGTACTGTAGTTAATCTTAACCACAATGTCTCGCACTATTAAAAGTTTAAAGTTATTTGGAGTTCTTTTGTCACTGGTATTAGATTTTCTCTTTATTTGCCTCTCTTTTAAACAATTAACACTATTTTTACTTCTTGATGTCTGTGATTAATATTACTAAGAGCAATCAACTGTAAAGCAGTCCATAATTTCATATGTGGTTATTCTTGTGATGTTTGCTGCTCTTAATACTGAGAAGGAATATATAACATATGCACATAGTTGCAGAGTTAGAAATACTTCCATCAGATATTGTCATTAATCAATATTAGCTTTGTTATTTTTGCTTTTTCTAAATTTTAATTGTATCAAATAAACACCAATCTTTTTCATTGATCCGTGTTTTACTGGATATAGAAATAAATATGAATAACAAAATTGACATAAAAATGTAAAGAAAGGATTCAATCCAATTTAAACAATGGCTTCCCTTCACAAAGTTACTTGTGGAAATCCATATTGTATAAAAGAAGATGTATCTTTATCAGTTAGAACTCTAATAAATCTAAGGAAGAATAATAAACAAAAGAAATGTATAGAAAAATCTTGCTTATGATATATTTTCTATTTAGTTTTAGAATGCTTGTAGTTTACAAAGTCCATTCCAGGTGACAATATTATTGTGAGCTTTATTCTGATATAAAAATATTTGGATAGCCATATTGGCAACAATGTATACCAATATCAGCTGTGTTCATAACTAATACATGAGTGAACAATGAGACTGGCATTTTCCTACTAAAGGCTTGTAGCAAGCTTGGCTAGAATAAGTTTAAGACAAATCCAAAAGTCAAAAAGTAGAAGTGCAAGGTACAAAAGTTATACTGTACATGACAGTATTAACATCATCGTTTCTTGACTCTATATATTTTTTTTACTATTCTACCATGCATCATTAGATGAGAGCTATTAAGGTGGATTTTTCTATGCTCAAGTGTCATTCTTGTCACCATTGCATTACTGTTCTGCAAGTAAAATATATGTAATTCCAGCTGATCTTTACACACAACAAAAACAGAGTGATAAACTGTTTTTTCGAAACTTGTTAACATTGTCAATGATTTTGGTTACACAGTGAATATGTGAACAGAAGTAAAAATACAGACATAGATATACATAATCAGAGAGAGAAACACATACATGTACATAAGCATGGAAATGTATGTGAATGTATACGTATACATGTATATATATATATATATATATATATATATATATATATATATATACTCACATATGAATGAGTGTGTATATGTATCTATGTGTATGTATGTGATATATGCTCATAGTCTAATAGTAGGGCTTATATATATATCAAACTGAGAATGTGAATATGTGTGTGTCTGTCAGTGTGTCTCTATGTGCATCACTAAGACTCAAGAACTACCCAACAGATTTCATTCAAATTTAACACATGCATTACTTAGGGTACATGCTGTGTCATGAATCAAAAGAATTTTCAGCTTCTTGCATAATGCGAGCCCAGAACAATCTTTTATCACTTATATTATTTCAATATTACATGTCAAAAGTGAAACAATAACATGTCTATTGTAAAGTGAGATAATACTTTCAGTTTAATACATTCACTATTAATACTGAACCTATTATCTCACATACATACATGCAAACACACACACACACACATATATATCTATATATATATATATTTAAAGTGTGTGTGTATATATATGTGTATGTAAATCTGCACATATGTATGTATATACATATGTATATATATAGGTGTATATGTAAAGATGTATATATATATATATATATATATATATATATATATATATATATATATATATATATACCACTTATATATATTTATATATACGTATACAATAATCCTTTGAGATCTCAGATATTTTTTCTGAATCTCCTTGATTCTTTTAATGTGCTGGTTCCCTGGTATTAAATTGATATTAATTAATATCCAATTTTTTACCCTATTGTTTTAATTTTATATACATGTATATATATAGAATTTCACATCCCGAGCTTTAAACTAATACATACATATATATAGTGTTGGGGTTAAGTGTGCCACGTTATACTTTTTTATGTGTATGTCATCATCTAGCACTTTTATGTATATGTATGTACTTATCTTTTTAGACTTTTATATTGTTTTTATATTTATCTTTATTAATTTTGTCTATTGATTTCTCTGATGTGGCAATGAAATATCAAAAAGATCATCTTAAATTGTTGCTGTGATGAAGATGCTTTGGACCGCACAGAATATATCATTTTGATGAATTGCTTTAAGTCCTTTGTAGGTGGATAGTATACTAAAGAGACATTTAGATAAATTACTATAAACATATTCTCTATCTACCTGCTTGTTAGACATGTCCCAGAAATGATTATAATGTTCCTCACATTTGTGAGTTCATTTCTTAAGTTGATAGTGTATTAAAATATATAACGTGTTGATCTCTGTTTCATAAAATGACATAATTTTTGCAGTAATTTATGAAGTAAATGGCTGTTGTTTACAAGAACATATGCAACATTAATTTGATTTCATTTTCCTCAGTTATAAATTCTTATTATTCCCACTAAGAAAATTATAGCATAACTATTTGATGTAAATTCATTGGCTTTGCAAAGTGGTATAATAATTGTCCAAAGTGTGACCAATCATTCTGTAGATTGTGAAAATGTGTAGTTTTTAAACTGCTATATGAACACTTTGCTAATCAAGTTCTTGCATAAAATTCAGGTGAACACCTGAATTTTATTTATTCCTTCTGTTATTATCATGTGTATTTACACACACATACATATACATGTGTATGCACCCACACTGATATATATACATTTGTGTTTGTACATGTATACTTCAAAGGCTCTCATACTCTACAGTCATCTCATGGCTATTACTTTTACATTCTTTAACAAACATGTTCATTAGGAATCTCTGAAGGGTAATCCATTGTCATTGAAGTTGTATCTTCCAGCTGTTAGAATCAAATGCTGAACTTTTGGGAGAAAATCTCTCATGTTTCGTGAATTGAATCTTACAGTTCATTGGATCTTTAAAGCAATAAACTTGATGTGGAAGGAGACTTGAATGTTTAATGAACAATAACATTTATGAGATCTCCACACATCATTTAAAAAAAGAATCTAGGTCAGTGGTTAGCTGATTTAGTGGCTAACACTGAGTTTTAAAAAAACCCTGCTAAATTTAAAATTCTTTGCAAGCTTTTACTTTCAAAAGAGAAGTCAAAAGCATTCATCAAGCTCAGCACCTTCGAATTGTTGACCACTACAAATATGATTTGATACCACATAATTCTAGTAAATTACTGCTTCTGGCAGTAACAATATCATTTCTCTCACTACTCATAAGCATAGATATTGTATCACAAATGGATGTATCACTGTTTCTAATCAAAACACTGTTAACATATTATCATATAGCCACATCAGTTTCTTGAGAAATACCACTATCACAAACAATAATAGTAACATCCTTTAACAACAATCAATAACACTGTTACCATTATCACCAAACACAACAAACTTAGCATGCACCTTCTTTCAACCTACTCCTCCATTTCTGTCTTAGTCATTTTCCATTATCAGCATTGTTTTTAGTGAAGTTATTCTCTCTTATCCAAAATATTCCATTTGCAGCTACATAAATATTTCATTTGAACAATTTACTTCTTAAAATTGAAAACATTTGCCATAAAATCTATTTGAATAAACAGTATGAATGTATTTAAAGTAGCTGTTAGCTCAGAACTAACAATTGAATGCTAACCTATCTACAACTTTCTTAGATCAATATTCATCTCCCCCTCTTAGAGCTGGGATTTTAACAGAAATTTCCTGGCTGAGAAGCACTGTGAAAGCTGCTAAATGTAATAGCATATTCATATTCACTAGAAATCACCACATCATTTAATCATGTGAAACTGAAGTAAATTATCAACCAAATAGAAATAACTTAGATTGTTTTCTGTTGCATGTACATCGAATAAAGTTATGTGAGTCAGCATAGTCTATAAAACCAACTTCTCCAAATAACAAAAAGAAAGCATTCATTTTAAAACTGAACTTGGCTTGTTCAGGTATTTAATTGTCTGCGCATGTTTTAAAATTCTCACAAGTGAATTTCATATCATTGAAATAATGATTTTTAATTGGCTGTGTGGTTAAGAAGTTTGCTGGTCAACCAGAGAGTTTCAAGTTCAGTCTCACTATGGGGCACCTTAAGTGTCTTCTAGGGACCAAAGCCCGGTGAGTGAATTTAAAGTGTGTAAGTGAAAGAAAGAAATATGTTGTGTACATATATATATATAGGCGTGTGTGTTTGTGTGAATACATACAAATATATATATATATATATATATGTATATATATATATATATATATATATATATATATATGTGTGTATATGCACACATTATCTTTTAGTTGTTTCAGTCATTGGACTACAACCATGCTGGGACACTAATGTGAGGGTTTAGCTGAATAAATCAACTCCCCTATTTATCTCTTTTTAAGCCTGGTACCTATTCTATCATTGACTTTTTGTTGAACAGCTTAGTTACAAGGATATAAGAAAGCCACACCACTTGTCAAGCAGGGGTGGGGAACAAACACAAAGACACACACAGACATATACATATATGTATATATATGATGGACTTCTTTCACTTTCTATCTACCAAATCCACATGCAAGGCTTTTGTTGGCCTGGAGTTATGTAGTAGAGAACACTTGCTGAAGATGCCACTGAGTAGCACTCAGCCTAGAACCATGTTACTGGGAAGCAAACTTCTTGCTACACGCACGCCCACAGACACACACACACACACACACACACACACACACACACACACACACACACACACACACACACACATTTCGCTCTTAACTATAGAACTCGAAGCAGATAAAGTTATAAATAATAGCTTATAAATTTGGTTTAAACACCAAATATTTACATGTTATTATTTCTAACTTTATCTACTTCAATATTTACTGTTAAAAACAAATTATTTCATGTTCTCTCGAAGATTAAAAATTCTTGACATAAACACACATTATTATCATTTTAGTGTCTATCATCATTTAACAGCCATTTTCTATGCTGGTCAGATGGTTTAACAGGAACTGGCAAAGCAGAGGACTGCACCAGACTTTACTGTCTGTTTTAGCATGGATTTTATGGTTGGATGCCCTTCCTAATGCCAACCACATAACAGACTGGTACATGCATATATATATATATATATATATATATATATATATATATATATACACACATACATACATACACATGTAGGTACTTATATATTGATATTTGTATATCTATGGCCATGATTATTCCTGTTGATATTTGCATTCTATAAAAGTCTCTAGCTATGAATGGTCATGTTTTTACTTCTGTCAACAAATCATCAACAAGCTCACTTTGCACCAATTAAAGATGTGTGAGATATGAGATTGATTACTTGCAAATAATTTAAAGGTTAGTTGTAACAGGTAGAACATTTAACTGTTAAATATTGCTCAGGTAATATATTCATTAACTCACACTTGCATGTAAAAATTGCTGTAAATGTGAACAAACAAATGAAATGAGCATACATATTCAAAACTAAGAGACAAAAAAAATGTAGTTATAATATTCATCCTTTTAAGCATTAAGGCCTATTCTAATTAGATCTGAAATTAAACTAACATCCAATTTGTTGGAAAGTAACTGCTACTCCAGATTTCTAGTAATAAAATGATTTCCTATATAATGCACAATGCCACAAAATTTTAGGAGAGGGTATAGTGTAATATATTGTATCTAGTACTTGGCTATTATTGTTTTTATGGACCCTTACCAGACGAATATAGCAAAATGCTGGAATGGAAACTGTAAAGGGACATAATTCCATTCTGCAAGACATTTTGTCCATAATTCTTCAGATTTTGCCATCTATCTCCCAAGTGATTATAATAAGTGACTTGTTATAACGGTCACAAATTTCAAGAGAGAGAATAGTTGATAAATTATCTTCAATACTTGACTAGTGTGAAGGTGCATGGCTTCATTTTTAGGGTTTTGAGCCAATACAGACATATTAGAAATTATTCATATGAATACAAATGACATTTTTCTGATGCTCATGCAATTTTATTATGATTACACTATGTAACACGATTTTTGCCCTTAGGTTAGAAACTGTTATTTTCTATTTACTTTTCCCTAGAAAGTATGGAAAACGGCTAATATTTCCTTTAAACTTTGCTTTTATTACATTTATTGAAACCCTAAAGAATCCCTTGCAACATATGGCTATGATGTCCCCCTACTACTCTTGCTCATGATCAGAAATGCATATGTAATGTCAGCTACTAAGGGACATGATCAAGTGGCTAAGATCAAGTGACTGACAAGCAAATCTGTGGTATTGAGCAAAACATTTGCTCCAACAATATTACTCCTTCAGCTACTCAATACTGAATCTGTCTGAAATGTAATGGTAAATATGTCAGTTTCAAAACATTGATGCCCAGGTCACAAAAACAAAGTTTGAAGGGAATAGTAGTCATTTCCTTTGCTTCCTAGATAGAAGCAAATAAGAAATAACACTTACTAACCAAAGACAAAATAAAAGTTTTGTTACCCTGCATAATAATAGATTTTCAACAGTGTAAGTGTCTGTGTCTTATGGCCTTCACAAACTTTTGGGCACTGCAGTGCTGAAACATCTTTATGGGGTTCCTTTGGAAATGTGCTGTGCGTGAGAAGACCCGGCAAGCCAAGTAAGATCGTTGCCAGTGCCCCTGGACTGGTTCTTGTGTGGGTGGCACATGAGATGCACCATTTTGAGCGTGGCCGTTGCCAGTACCGCCTGACTGGCTCCTGTAGGATTTTCGAGCGAGATCGTTGCCAGTGACCCTGGACTGGCTTGTGCGGGTGGCACATAAAAGACACCATTTCGAGCGAGGCCGTTTTCGTGCGGGTGACACGTAAAAGCACCCACTACACTCTCTGAGTGGTTGGCGTTAGGAAGGGCATCCAGCTGTAGAAACTCTGCCAAATCAGACTGGAGCCTGGTGTTGCCATCCGGTTTCACCAGTCCTCAGTCAAATCGTCCAACCCATGCTAGCATGGAAAGCGGACGTTAAACGATGATGATGATGATGATTCAAATTATACTTCCTATAGAATAGTATTCCATGATAAGGTTAAGTATCTGGTAAGGGCGTGACACATTCAAGCAGGAAAAGGAGGAAAGCTGTGTATCAAGTTAATTTGATAGTGGTGATGCATCTAGTGGAAACAGACAAAAAGAGGCCTTTGTGTTAGTGGATTAGAAAGAATATAAAGCCATAACTCAAGACTGAAGGGCTATCTTTGATAGCAATGTAGTTGAAGAACATGTTTTGCAAAAGGATTATCTCACAGTTTTGGTTGAAGATTATTGTGAAAAGTGCAGTTAAAGGTTTTATTTATGTAGTGCATAGGTGGATCATGGGTTTCCCATTTTCAGATGAATGCTGTTATCTTAGTGCTTATTGCTGTCAGAAACCTTGTTATCATGAATTTTAGTCTTTTTGTAAAGAAATTCCTTTCTCTATGTATACACATAAGGATTTGTGAGTGTTTAAAACAAGGAGCAGCCATTTAATACAAACCCAATATTAGTTATTGCAATTAAGGAGGCAAACTAATATAAGAGTTATCTCTAAATGTAATTGCTATTTGTCAAAACTTCTAGTGATACATTCATTCCCCTTGTTAGGTATACTTTTTTAAAAATTACTATACATATATTTTATAAACTATTTAACCTCATAACAGCTAATATTATTGAGTGGTTTTGTACAAAAAAATCTTCCCTACTATGAAAGAATTATTAAACACTCATCAGACATGGTTGATGCAAAATGTAAAGGATTCGCTCTTTTGTACTGGAGGTTTGAAAAGATACCATTCAGTCAATGAGTCACAGAATTGCAGGGGAAAAGAACAGGAAAATATGAAATAAAAATTACAGACAAATGCAAGCCTTTGTGTTTTGTGTTCCACTATTTTTGCAACAACTCTGTAAATTGTTGATCGTATCTGTTCTTTTCAAACCTCAAATACAAAAGAGCCCAAGTTATACATTTCCACTCAGCCATGTCTGACAAGTACCTAATTATTCTGCCATTGTACAGAGGATTATTTTGTATGAAACCATTCAATAGCCTGTTATGGGGCTAAAGTTATAATACTCTATAAATAATATACCTACTCTATTATCTAATATGCAAGTGTGCTCTTTTCTTTTGGTTTACAAAAATAACTCCTCGTCTACAGTATATAATTCATACATTCACATATAGATATATATGTATATAGAAGATGGATTTTATTAAATATCTATATAGCTGGTGCTGAAATACTTGAAAAGGCATCATTTACCACTAATATCATGAATGTACGAGTTTCACATGTTCTTCAATAATGGTACTCACAGAATGTAACTCATTACAATGAAAGACTAACAGAGATTCTGTGCTTTTATTGAATGTTGTTTACTTTACTGTTTTAGCATTTTTCTATCTAACATAGTTTGCAGTCATAAAAAACATATTTCAATAAAATTAGCTTTCTTTGAGAGTTGTCAGATTTCATCTTACAATAGATGCATCTTCATCTGTAAAGTGATGGAGATTTATGCATAGTGTATCTTACAACATATGCATATACGTAGTCATTCAGTTCTATTCACTTATACTAACATATAGATAAGATAAAGGAATAAATATAAAACAAAAATATGTGTTGTTAGAAGAAAAAAAATCATAAGTACATGCATAAAAAAAGATATTGTTATAGGAAAATATTCTTGTGTGAAGATCTTTAAAATTGCTTTATGTATGCTTTATCAGTAGAAAATATCCAAGAACATTTCCTGTTCCTGTGATATGATCAGAAAGTGTGTGTCACTGACTGGTTTTAAAAACAATAAACAAAAAAAAAGGGAGAGGAAACTGTTATATGCATTTGGAAAACAAAACAAATATCACACAACATAAGATGAATTTTACAGTACATATTCAGCATTCATTTTCATTTGTAAATTGACCTGAATGTGCATCTTACCTCATTTATTTGCTCAAAATTTAATCTGACCTAGCTTGTGGTACGGACATGTGTTTTGAATTTAAAGTATGGCTGTGTGGTTAGTGCACAGGCATGGTTGGGTGGAAGGGAATATCTATGGCTTTGTGATTAAATTTGTATCATGATTACATGGTTTCAGGCTCAGCTAGCATATAGTATCTTGGGCTCAGCTATTGTATAGTATCATGTTTCAGGTACTTTGCTTGGGTGATTTTAGTATTTTGTGATTTTCCTTCTCTGTATATGCCTAATATCTCTTAAGATTCCTCCTGGTGTAATGAAGCATTTGCAAGTTCTCTGTTATTACTGAAAACATTATTCAAGATGGCAGTGTCCTAACTGACTTCATTGCTCTAAAGTTCTTGCAATAATCTGACCATCATTTTATACAAACAGTCTCATCAGTAAGAAGAGACCTTTTCTTTTTTGTCCTCAACAGGTTTCAAAAGCAGACCTATCATCTTTTATCACAGATTTCATCTTACTACGTTGGTCTGCCTTCTGCTGCTCCTTATTTTCTTTCATTCTTTCTCTGAACTTATTTACAATGCTCTATTATTGATTTACTTCAGTTTCATTTTGTTTTGCATTAGTTCAGGATATTAGTGATCCAGATTTTTTTTTTTTTTTGCTTTTCCTACCACATCTATAGCTGTTTCTCAAGGTGCATGCTGTTGTCAGTCAGAGTTAATATCTTTTTGTAAGTGGAGGGTAGCAAACCTGCCACCAATATTGATCTCAGATATTACTGGAATCTCTGAATTATTTAATTTGTCTACATCGTACCTTATACATAGAGTTCTTTGCTTATTGATAATTCTTAACCAGAACTTGAGTATCATCAGTATCACGCCATAGTCTCTCTATCTTATATTGGACTTAAACTTGTCATATTTAATGATGAAGTCAATCTTGTTATTAGTCTTGCCATTAAGAGCATGCTATGTCATTCTTTGTTATGTCTTGAGATCAATGAATTGGCTCATGTTGCTTTGGAAAGGCTTGTGTCTGCTTAAAAGTCACAGTCCACAATCATTTGTTTCTCTAATAGTAAATGCCCCACTGTGTGTGCCCATTTTCAATAATGCTGACATCTTTCTTCGGAACTGTTGCGATGGTTTTTCTGTAGGTCATCTTGAAATTCTATCTACATTATCATATTCGAATAATGGAGAATAAACTTGTATAATGGCAATATACTGCAGTTATGCAACAATATGTAATGCAACAAGTTTGCTGCATACTGACAGTCAACAAGTAACTGAGTTTTCTTTGTTCTTGTTGGTGATGAATCCCCTTCCATTTTAGTATTGCGGACTATCTCTACTGTACCACAATTTGTAGTTTTCATCTGTAGTTGTTTCTTCTAATCTAATCCAGTTGACTCCAGGATGTGTGAACCTTTGTATAACTGGTAAACTCATGAACATGATATTTTACCATTCCACACATGTAGGAAGCATTGTCATTCCATATCTATGACATATGGAATATCATTCCATATCTCACAAATGTTGGATATTGATGTCAGTGTCTTTGTCATAGATTTCTTTTGTAGCTCACGCTCATTGGTTGCATCCACCCTGGGGACTAGGCTTAGTTGAGTGTCGTCATTGATTTTCTGGACTTCAGGTGAGGTTTTAGATCCAAAAAATCTTATTTACATTTGAACTATAATTTAGATATATTTTCAGTTCATATATGTAACTTCTGTAGTACATGTTTTAAAATTGGTAAGACACAGAAAAGATTAGCATGACTGTTAGTCAATGGTGTCATATAAATTTGTGAAGTGTCCCATATTTTTAATCAAAGTAGTACCTCAATAGAGCTATAGTCCAATGATGGAAACCAGCAACAGAACAGAAAAATAGCATCAATGTCAGATGATGTAGAATGATTCAATTCTGGAAAAATAAAGTAGCATATTGTATGTGAAAATAATAGTTGTTATTACATTATATATTATGATATCTAGCAAATTATTTGGTGAATAACTGAACTAAGAGACAAAAATAACAACAGCATTAGCCATATAAGATTATTTACTCAAACAGAGGTTACATGAATAATATTCAACAAAAGTGAAGCATGCTTGTCACAGTCATTTCAATTTTAGCAGTTCAAATATGAAACCTGTACTATTGTTGTAACTTCATTCTTAAATACATCATATACCATAACATATACAAGGAAAGAAAATGTTGAATTCAAACTGTCTCTGCACATGTGCTCAACTAATAAGGAATGTTAAATCTGTGATAGATAAGATTTTTAGCATTTAAAGGATTTCAAGTCTTGGCCACAAGAGCTACTTTTATTAAGAGTCATGAAATTATACTCTGTAGGCATACCAGTTCATAGCTTTTGCTCTGATGTCCATAGAAAGGAAACTGCACTAGAATGATGGCAGCAAATAATGGGTTAAACTAAACAGAAAAAAAATTAAAAAATAGACAAAGCAAAATCCCAATGATAGCTGAGAAACTCAGGGCACAAAGCAGAGACTGAAGGATTTTTAAATGTAGAACAAGATCAAAGCCTTCCCACCAGAAATCACCAAAAACACCTAATGAAAGAAATACAAGTAACTGTAGAACATGTGGTAATGGAGAAGAAACAATAAATCATATTGTCTCTGGCTGCCCAGTCCTGGCTAAGAAGGGATATATCCACAGACACAACAGAGTTGGGACCTATAAACACTGGAAGCTATGCCAACACTATGGAATAGCAACAGAAAAAAGATGGTATAGGCACATGCCAGAAAAGATCACAGAAAATGAGAAAGCAACCATACTCTGGGATATACCAATACACACAGAGAAATTAAAGCCAATAAGCTGGAAATAGTTGTTAGAGATCACCAAGAAAAAACTGCTTTCTAATTGATGTATCAATACCAACAGATGACAATATTTCTCTAAAAGAAATGGAGAAATTTGAAAATACAATGATCTGGAAATAGAGGTAACTCGAATGTGGAGCCTAAAAACAGAAGCATTAGTTATGATAAAAAAAACATTCAGACAAATTTACTCTTTTACTCTTTTACTTGTTTCAGTCATTTGACTGTGGCCATGCTGTAGCACCACCTTTAGTTGAGCAAATCGACCCCAGGACTCATTCTTTGGAAGCCTTGTACTTATTCTATCGGTCTCTTTTGCCGAACCGCTAAGTTACGGGGATGTAAACACACCAGCATCAGTTGTCAAGCGATGTTGTGGGGACAAACACAGACACACAAACATATACATGCACACATACATATATATATACACATATATACGACGGGCTTTTTTCAGTTTCTGTCTACCAAATCCACTCACAAGGCTTTGGTCGGCCCGAGGTTATAGTAGAAGGCACTTGCCCAAGGTGCCACGCAGTGGGACTGAAACCGGAACCATGTGGTTGGTAAGCAAGCTACTTACCACACAGCCACTCCTGCACCTATATTTAACAAAAACACAGGGACTTACAATAAATAGCACTAATAGGCACCACACACATCCTACATAAAACACTTTCAATACAGTAAAATTAAGAGCACCACAACAAACCACAGCACATACCCAAGGCACCCAGAGCTGCAATAAGTAGTACAGTGAAAGCACGTTATGAAAATATGACTACTGAATAATGATAATAACTAGATTAACTTAAAATGATTTCTAAGGAAACATTGATTTAGAAAATAGGTAATGGTGTTGTTTTAATTTATGAACTACAAAGAAATGTTATCCATCTTGAACAAGATTCACCCAATCAATAATCTCAAATTTATATATCAGTGTAAAGACTTCACCCCTCTCAGTTGTCAACAAAAGTAAAAATAGGAATAGTGACATTATATCTTTGTGTTGATACTTTTTAAATATCTAAAAGTTAGTAATGTATTGGACTATTTAAGTGATACTTACCTAAAAAGATGTTAATGACATGAACAACTATTAATTCAGTAAGCATTTTTAGTAATATACAAACAATTCAATTTATCTGATTCAAGATCTGGCCTGTAAAATTCAAAACGTAATCTAAATTTTTAAACAGAAATGACAAAGTATAGGAACAGCAGTGTTTGATTAAAGAAAACTTTGGACAATATAATTAGATTAGATCGTAGGATGCTATACTTGATGAATGAGATAACACCGGATAAGGTTGAATGGATAAAGGCTATTTAAACCCTTCTCACACATGCTAGTATGGAAGAAAAAAAAAAAAAACAGATGTTAAGCCAATGATAATGTGC
This sequence comes from Octopus bimaculoides, assembly GCF_046866305.1. Lineage (NCBI taxonomy): Eukaryota > Metazoa > Mollusca > Cephalopoda > Octopoda > Octopodidae > Octopus > Octopus bimaculoides. Next base: position 49,456,560 of record NC_142934.1, read on the forward strand.
AGGGATAAAAGGAAAATTTTTTATTAAGTTGATAGTAAGTCATGTTGTGTTTCAAGTCCAGCTGCAATTACTTGTTAATTGTGTTTTATTGTAGATATTTCGGTGATAAAGTTAAATAATTAATTCACTTCAATGTGAGTTATTTGGATCACACATGGGTCTGTGCATGTGTGTGTGTGTGTGCATGTCTATGTTTCTATGTATACATATGTGTGTGTGTGAGAGTGCATGTGTGTGTGTGTGTGTATATATATATATATATATATATATATATAGTTTTAGGGAAAATAACCAATTTTCAAGAACTCATCGGTGAAAATCCACTATCACATATAGAAAAATTTATAATTAAAAGCACAATAAATGAGTATAATATAAAGTAAAGTAAATATCATAAGATAAATATAATATAATATATTATATTATATTATATTATATTTATTATATTATATTATATTTATCTTATGATATTTACTTTACTTTATATTATACTCATTTATTGTGCTTTTAATTATTAATTTTTCTATATGTGATAGTGGATTTTCATCGATGAGTTCTTGAAAATTGGTTATTTTCCCTAAAACTATATATATATATATATACTTTATCTATAAGGCTCAATTTAATTTTAATTTTTTATAAATTGATTTTAATTGAGTTTTTTACCTGTAATTTTGGATTTTGTCCCTAATATTATTATATATATATATATATATATATATATATACATATATATATATATATATATATATACATATAGGTTGTGTGCATTAATGTTTGTTTTTATGTCTAATTTTAAATGAAAATATTTTAACACTAAACTGAAATATAGCTCCATACTTTTCAGTAGTTTAAATATTCATTAACTTTTTCCAGGAAAAGGTTGACAATGCTTTCAGAGTTTTACTCTATTCACCTGCATGAGACTGTGATTTACTTTGGTGATGTTTGGCTTCATATAGAAAAAGCAACATGAGGATAATTAGGTGTAGGTAAACAGGGAAAGTGGTTGCATAGGAAGAAACAATATTGGGTATAGAAGGAACATAAGAGTTTGAAGGTTGTGGATTGATAGAAAGGTAAGGTGATGTGAATTATTTCTGTTTGATGAATGCAATGAGATCACTCATTCTTTGTATATAAGGTTCATTTTATATGTTATTTTAGGCTTCATGGAACAAGTTTTATAGATAATGTGGTGAACTACACTACATCGTTAGACTGAGGTTCAATATGATGTTTGTGTCAGTAGCTTTCCTTAAAAATTTTTTTAGCTACTTTGAGAAGGTTTAGATCAAGGAAATTATATTCCTAATATTCATTACGATTAATGTGTTGAGCTGGCAGAATTGTTAGCTTGCTTAGCAGCATTTCATTTATCTATGCCTTCTGAGTTCAAATTCTGCTGAAGTTGAATTTGCCTTTTGTCTTTTATGGGATCAATAAAATAAGTATCACTTAAACACTGGGGCAGTGTAATTGACTTATCATTTCCCCAAACTTGCTGGCCTTGTGCCGAAATTTGAAATCAGTCTTCATTAGGATATTCTAATCTCTTTCTAATGTGGTATATATATATATATATATATATATATATATATATATATATATATATATATATATACACACACACACATATTGATATATACATATATCATCATCATCATCATCGTTTAACGTCCACTTTCCATGCTAGCATGGGTTGGACGATTTGACTGAGGACTGGTGAAACCGGATGGCAACACCAGGCTCCAATATATATATATATATATATATATATATGTATAATGTACATGGTGTGATAAATAAGTATCTGGACTATTATCATAGTAACAAAGCTAAAGCAAACAGAGTAAAGCTTGATCTCTGGTGTGTATGTGCACTAAGCTTTAATGATCTAGCTCTGTTTACAGCAGTGCTTGGAAGGAAGGTGTGTAACATCTGATCGTCGCATAGACCACAACAGAGAAAGTTGCGCAGAGAATCTGCATCAAATTTTGCCAAAAGCTTGGTGATACCTGCTCAGAGGCCTGCACAAAGTTTTCAAAAATTTTTCATCATTCTCAGCACAATCAAAATCTTGTGCACCTGAAACCCGAGTGTTATTTTGATCAGCTGGAAGCAGTTTTGGCACAAACTTGGCAGACATGTGTCTCATACTCCAATCTTCAGTTATAACAAACTGAACTGAACCATAACTTATCTGCACATCCTCTGATTACTCATGGATGGCGATTTGATGATTTCCCCTCACATCTGTGATATGTTTCTCAATTTTGCTGGTCACTCAGTGTGCTAGTGTGGTAACGATTCTACCAGCTCTCTGTCTTTATTCAGTAATAATAATAATAATAATAATAAAAAGTGCAAAATTTTTATGTACTTTTGTTCTTTGGGAAAATTTATCCTGTTTCACAACCATAAATTGATTAGATGGTATTATGGAGGATGAAAACTACAATGCTGAAATTTTCTGTGCTGATTTTACTATGAAGCTGAAATCTTCTGCAGAGATTTTCTGATGGTATATGAAAAGACTATTTTATGATGAAAGATAAAATATACATAGAAAATGTTTTATTTTATCTTATTTTCGTGCATAGTTTTGGTATGTCTGAATATTCTTGGATTGCACATTTATAGCTACATATACTTTGTATTTATAAACAATTTGGATGAAGTATTGTCTTGGTTTTCTGCTTAGCTAGTTAGAGGAAAATGCTCTTTACAAATAAGAGGTAGTCATTTATTTCATGTTGTTGTTGAGAATATGATCTGTCTCAAACAGGATAAAATTGTTAGAAATGTGCATGTTATATTTTGTAAAATTTCATCTCAAGTAACTTATATTAGGAAAGATTTTGTGCAGAATTTGGGTTGCAGCATTCTTTTTCTATTTCTCACTATTTCTATCATCTCTCTTAAAACCATTTTTTCTTTTTTAGATAAATTCATATTCCTTGTATAATCTATGATATATCTCGAAAACCATTTTTTTTTAGATGAATTCTTATTCCTCATATAATTAACTAAGTTCAATTCTCATGATAGTTTCTGCATTCAGTTCATTACATTCAGCAGCTAGCAAGACTGTCAAAACAAGCTTTAAAATAATTATTGTCTTGGTCATCATCATCATATTTTGATTTTATGATAACCAGAAAGGTCTCTTTTGCTGTCATCTGATATACTTGACAATAATAAAGACAACTAATTTAAAATGTCTAGAAGTTTTAATGTTCTATACTTTTACTGGTGACCAAAAAAAAAAAAAAAAAAATCAGTTTTTCTGCAAGAGCTAAAAAAAATGTGCTACCATTGAGAAGATAAAGCAGTAAACAATTTAAAATCAAGAAGGAATAAAAAAAAACCTTCATATAGAAGAGGGAATGTATTTTGCATGATCTACTTGATAACTAATATAAACGGGAATAACACTTAAAGTAAATGAGCATAAAAGCAAATAAATTTGCTTCTAATAATTACAAACAAGTGTAATATTTTGTGTATATGATAAGAATGGATGGTAGTATCATGTATTGATAATAATTGGTGCCTAGCCTCATTTATTCTCAAACAAGCAAAACCTATTATGGTGTTGGCTGATGAGAAACAAATAGAACCTATTGTGATGTAGGTTGATGATAAAAGGAAGGAAAGTGACAAAAGAGAGAATTAAAGTACAAAGATGATATGAGAGAAGAAATGTAACGGGCCAGTGCAAACCACACCAGTGTAGTAAAAGACAGACTTATTATGATGAAAGTGAGCCCAATTGATTTGTAGACAGTCTTTCATGTTGCAATGTTTAAATGCAAAAAAATAATGATATAGTGAAATGAAAATGAAAGTCTGTGTGAAGTATGTAATTGAATATTGAATCAAATGCAGGAGTAGAAAATACAATTTGAATATCCAGTAGTAACAGAAGCTGACAAATAATTTCAATATTGATAGCAAGCAAAGATAAAATATTAGACAAATCATTGGCAAATACTATACACACTTTCACACAATTTAAAAACTGTATGAGTGAGTTTCTTTCATAGAAAACTGGAAAAAAAGATTTATTCCTTCTAGAGAGGTAATTAGTTAATATCAAATTCCTGTTTTCAGTTACATCAGAATAATGTTAGATACAATCTTGAATAAAGTGACTATCACTAAGAAGAAAATAGTCAGACAATTCCTTTAATAAAAAATCTTGAAAATAACAAGCTATACATCATTTTAATGGTTCTTATGAGGAGTTAAAAATGAATGCTTGCAAGTGGATAATGTTTTTCAGTCATAACAGAAACTATTTTGAAAAGATATATCTATATGTTTGTATGCTAAGGCTAAATGTGTGAATCTGTCACATTATTAGTCAAAGGGAAAGGCAAAAAGAGAGAGCGGGAAGAGTATTAGCAGTGAGAGCTAGGAGAAAGGGATTGCTATTATGTTAAATAGATAATTGAAGAAGTAGAGAAGCAGAAAGAGAGAGATGGGGGGAATGTGTTTAGAGCAGAGGCAATGGTATAGTTGAAAGAAGTGGAAGAGAGAATGTGAGAAAGAGTGTATGTGTATTTATTATTGGAGTGGTTGGCGTTAGGAAGGGCATCCAGCTGTAGAAACTCTGCCAAATCAGACTGGAGCCTGGTGTTGCCATCCGGTTTCACCAGTCCTCAGTCAAATCGTCCAACCCATGCTAGCATGGAAAGCGGACGTTAAACGATGATGATGATGATGATGATGATGACATTGATGTATCTATCTGAATTTTGGCTAAGCTGGTGCATTCAGGTGTATGGCTCTGACTAGCCTTAACAAAGGCAAAAGGCATCAGTTGGTCTTGTGAGTCACTGCAGTGACAATGTCTCTCTCTAACTCTAATATGAATTTCTAACTCAACAAGTTTATTAAGAGATTTTTATATCAGACAAACATTGAGTGATTCATTACTTATTTCAACACTCAGTCATAATGCTACAGAATCTGAGTAAGGCAGCTTCTTTCTAAGCAGATGCCACCCTGGGTGTCAGGGAGCAAGTCATTATACATACATATATATGTGTAGAACTGAAAGACAAGTAAGTATAATTGTCACTATATATGTATATATATATACACATATATATATAAAGATGTGTGTGCATATATATATATGTGTGTGTATATGTATGTATAATTAGATGGTGTGACATCATATCATGAGAAGCTGGTTGTATTATGTGTTGATGATATTAGGTTAATAAGTAATATGTTGCATAGCTCCTGAAAGGCCTCTTTGTGGATGTGCAATTGATGAATAGTTGAAAATTAGTAAAAATGTGGAAGTCATGACAAAACTGATATTTAGAAGAATCGAGATAATTCTTTATTGACTGTACACATATATAGAAATAATCTTTTGTTCATTGGTGCATTGCTAGAAAGTTAAATATTGATACTATATGTATACACAAAGGAAGTTGTATATAGTTGGAAATGTTTTTAATTGATATACAAATAAACTTGTATATGTTTTATCTTTTACTTGTTCAGTCATTAGACTGCAGCCATGCTGGGGCACTGCCTTGAAGAAATCTTAGTCAAAATAATTGATCCTGGTGTTTATTCTATTTAAAACCTGGTACTTATACTAATTGGTCCCTTTTCCTGAACTGCTAAGTTACGGTTGTCAAGTGGTGATGGGAAACAAGCACAGATGCAAGGACACAGACTCATGCACACACACAAACATATATGCCCAGCTTCTTTCAGTTTCTGTCTACTGAATTCACTCAGAAGGATTTGGTCAGCTCAAGGCTATAGTAGAAGACTCTGGTCCAAGGTGCCATGCAGTGAGGGTGAACTTGGAACCATGTGGTTGGGAAGCAAGCTTCTTACCACACAGCTATGCCTGTGCCTATGTAGTGAAAAGTGCTGAATACATGGAATGAGGTATATTGATGTTGACTTTTGGAAAGGGAGATAATTGTATTTGATTCATGACTCTTTCTTGTACATGTGCAAATGTTATTGTTGAAAGAAATTATGAAACATAGTATTGCAATAGAAAGCATACAGGAAGTAAATTGTGATTTGACTGTCTTAATACATTTTTAAAATTTTATTTTTTTAATTTGGGCCAAAATACACTTAGCAAAGGAATGCAAATAAATTATATTTTGTCTTTATTGATATATGTACCATGTTTTCATGTTCTGTATACTATGTAATACACAGTGATATACATGTATTGAACCATGTCCACAGGAATATGCTTCTCAGGACAATATTGTATTATTAAGTACCCTATCCCCTCAATATTGTATCACTGAGTACCCTATCTTGAGCACCCTATTGCCTCAAGATGAGGCAATAAAAAAATGTTACTAAATGTAGAAATAAAGAAAATTGTCAGTTGGATGGGATCAATCAAAGAAGAAAGAATCTTTTAGGAACATATATTCAGTTGAAAACCTTATGTATTCAGCGTATGTATCATATGGTTACATAGATTGATCAAAGCATAATTTTTGTGTAATTTGCAGCACATGAATTAATGTAAATGCCTTGGTGAAGTTTGTACATCATACAAATTGAATTATTCTTTACACAGTTTCTCTACTTTTTTCAGTTAGCAGAAAAGTGTATTTTATTGGCTTTGTAATCCACAAAAGCTGTACAAGCAGCATATTTTGGAGAAATGATGGGGACAAGTTGATTTAGTAATGGAAAGAGTTTTATTACCAAATGAGTTGTTACAATGTCTGAAAGAAAAGAAATGTCAAAAGAGAAATTATTTTGTCAACAGAATTTAGTAACAAAATATGGGAGGTAGGAAACTCTCAAGGGAGCTGAACAGCAGGTCTTCAGAAAAGAAACCCACCATAAGCAAGTGTTTCAGCCCTTAAATTCTGGAACTCAAACACTTGCCTGAGGAGGGTTTACTAAGGAGAACTTTATTTCAACACAAGTAATTTATTAGCAAAATACTTTTGTAATAGACTGCAAAAAATAGAAGTCTTATATTGAATCGAAGGCTACAATCCAAGACATGGATTGCTTTGTTATGTAGTTGTTATTTCTGAATGAAAGTGAAATCACTGCTAGCAAAGTGACATGAACTGAATGTTGAAATTGCTTACTGAGTGTGAGTGATGTCATAGCAAGGGCCAGGTGTAACTGTGATATGGTTGATGATGTAATTGCTATTTCAGAGTATAACGATAACTTACAGTTGGTTATGAATTCTGAGTAAAGATTGCAAATGTGAAGTGAGAGTGTTGTTGCATGTTGGCAATAATTATGAAAGATATAGAACACAGAATATGAAAAAGTATAAATATCTGGAATGTTAATGGTTTGGTTCAAAATCAATTGAAATGCAATTGCAAAGGACTATGAATATTTAAGATAGACCTGAATTACAATATTCTCATGCTGACTGAAGAGGAAAGTAAAAATCTCATAATGGAAATAACAAAGAAATACTCATAATTTTCATATATTACAAAACAGTAAAGCTGGCAAAGAAAAAAGAAATAAAGCAAGAACATGCAAATTAAAGAAAAATTAATAAAAGAACAAAATATTGTTGACGGACAGATATGCAATTGCAATTTTCTGATATTTAAAATGGGAAATGAATTCATTACTTGATGAATGTGTATTTTGAAACACAATGAATGGGTGGAAGTGACAGTTGATTTATATATATGCATGGTAAAATAAAAAAACAGAAGCACAATGCTTGCAAGATGCAAGAGAACAAAAGAAGCATATGTGTTTGTTTATACATACATACATATATGTATGTATACCTATGTGTATACATGTATGGTATTATTATATATATGTATTAGGCAAAGGTTTACTTTAGACGTTTTATATGGCTTTTTGCAGTGTTTCCTAGATAAGTGGAGTAATAGCAATGAGAATTAGGTATGGTGTTGGTACACAGGAGAAAAGATTGCATAGGAAGTATGGAATGGAGAACTGGTTGTGTTTCCTATCTTTCTTTATGTCCTTCCTACATAACCACTTCTCTTGTCTACCTAAACCATACCTAATACTCATTTACATTACTCCACCTACCAAAGGAAGACCCTGCAAAAAACTATTAAGAAAATAGCAGTCTGATGACAGCTGGTGTGACGAAATTTCAAAGTCCCACTACTTAAATATACTGAGTGATCATTTAATGCTAGATTACTTTTATTTATAATTTCACATAAAAAAAAGCAGACAAACATGCACATGCAAGCATTCATCATCATCACTTTCCACCTGCATTTCAATGCTGGTAAGAACTGAAAAGTTTTTCTGAATTATTGTTTAGATGCTCTTATTGTGGCTAGCCCTTTTATTTGGGTTGATCTGTCCAAATTATCTCAGTATGAAATGCAGATGGAAATTGATGATGCTGATGAGGATAAATATGTATGTTTTGTATGATAATGTATATATATAAACAAGTGTATACATGTACCACAAATGTGTGAATGTACGACACACACATGCATACTCATATAAGTACGGATGCATACATGCAGATATATGAGCATATACATGTACATATATATAATCCCACATCTACTGCTCCTTCCTATCTCTCAACATAGCCACACAATCGATTTCCTGTCCACCACATGGTCAATTTCCTGTTCACCATGCGGCTGATTACCTTTTGACCATGCGGTATTTTTCAAGCAACTGTTGTCACTGAAATACCAACATCAGACCGTTATACTATGTAACCTTTCTCAATTAATCGCAGGCTAATGTCCAGTAGTAAACATTGACTCTCTTCAGTTGGACTCTCATTCAGACCTCAATGGCCAAAGACTAGCCACACACTTGGAACTAATAGTTCCAAGGAGTCTGAATCAAACTGTTGATGTCAATTTTTCAAGCCAATCACATGGAGAAAGGTGTTTGCCTCCATTCTGGAAAACACAGCCTTGTTTGGTTTGCAGAGATTCTCACAAATCAACATGAATAAAACAATGAATCAATGAATCAGGTTGCATTATTCTTGGGTGGCATTTTTTGGATGTTTGTCTCCCTTTGATTTGTCTTTTTGTCAATTTGTCTTTGGTCAATTTGTTTGAATAATTTTGTTTGTGCTCTGGGCATGGTGCTCTTATACTTGTGTGCTGAGGTAGTTCATCATTGGGGCATATTTCTTCTGTATGTGGAGTTTGTGTGCTGTGTTCAGAGTTCACATTTAGAAAAGGAGCTATTCTGGTGGGATTACCATCGCAGATGTAAGTATGTTTGTATATATATATATAAACATATGTCGGTTTTCTTCTTAGTCCATATTACTGGCTTCAGCATATTTTGTCTCCTCTAAATTGCACTCAGAATATTTTCATTTACCATTCTTGTATTAATGGCCAGTGTATTGCACATTAGAATCAAATGTAGAATTATATAGTTGTGAAGTAAAGTTTCTTACCACACAAACATGCCTATGTTTTGTGTATAGTAGCCAGAGACATTATCTACTTAACATCATTGATTCCATCCTAGTTTCTCTAGTTGTGCTTGATGATGTCAGAGGCAGTGTGTTTCCTCCTCAAACTGAAATGTGATAGAAACAAAACATCAATGTACAAATTGCTTTACAATGTTGACTGAAGATCTTCATAAAAATACTTTCATTGTCAGTAGCATATATGTGTGCATATCTCTGTGTGTTTGTATGTGTGTGTGTATGTGTGTGCATGTGTGTATCAAATCCTCATTGTGCTTTTCTCACTCATCGTCATCGTTTTAATGTCTCCGTTTTTATGATTGTCAAGATCAGACAGAAATACTACAATGGAGTAGATTTTTCTATGGCTGGATGTCTTTCATGATGCTAAACACCACTTGTTCCTGAGTGAGGTTAAAATCTCTCGGTCTGTTGAATAACAAGCTGGTCAGACAAATGACACTGTTTGAATGAGCCATTTGGTTACAAAAATCGTTCAGGAAGCAGCATGGCTACATTTCAGTGACTGAAACAAGTAAACAAATAAAAAGAAACACACAGCAAATATGCATGGCAAGAAAGTTACAAATTATTATTTTAAAGAGTATTCTATATGTAAATATATGTCAAATTTCTTTCCCTCTTCAGTCAGCTTTTATATTCTTTTTTTAATTTT